>NC_142710.1:10424420-10626920 GCF_055471065.1 Atractosteus spatula | reverse complement strand
ACGAATTAGCAGGAATGTTGGAGCAGTCTGCAGCTCCTGGTCTCACACTACACGACACAGAAATCAAGTTCCTGCTCTACGCAGACGACCTGGTCCTGCTGTCGCCCACAGAACAGGGGCTGCAGCAGAGCCTGGCACTGCTGGAGCAGGACTGTCAGACCTGGGCACTGCCAGCCCATCTGGACCCAGAACAGCAGAACCTGGCACTGCTGGAGCAGGACTGTCAGACCTGGGCACTGCCAGCCCATCTGGACCCAGAACAGCAGAACCTGGCACTGCTGGAGCAGGACTGTCAGACCTGGGCACTGCCAGCCCATCTGGACCCAGAACAGCAGAACCTGGCACTGCTGGAGCAGGCCTGTCAGACCTGGGCACTGCCAGCCCATCTGGACCCAGAACAGCAGAACCTGGCACAGGCAGACCTGGCTGTCCAGAGAGGACAGGCTCAGTGACCACAGCCTGGACACACACACTGGACACAGGCAGACCTGGCTGTCCAGAGAGGACAGGCTCAGAGACGCAGCCTGGACACACACACTGGACACAGGCAGACCTGGCTCTCCAGAGAGGACAGGCTCGGTGACCACAGCCTGGACACACACACTGGACACAGGCAGACCTGGCTGTCCAGAGAGGACAGGCTCAGAGACGCAGCCTGGACACACACACTGGACACAGGCAGACCTGGCTGTCCAGAGAGGACAGGCTGTGCTCCCACTGCCAGCAGGGAGAAATAGAGACAGAGGTGCACTTCCTACTGCACTTGGACAGATACTCTGGGATTAGAGAAACAGTCTTCCCTAAACTCAGAAATCTAGTCCCAGAGTTCCCACACCTGCCAGAATCACAACGGGTCCCAATCCTACTGGGAGAGGGAGGAGGGAACTCAGTTGATCTGGCAGCCCAGTATGTGATCTCCTGTCCCAGCCTGAGGAACAGTGAGTCTGTCTCCCAGAAATGCCCCATGTGTCTATATGTAAATATTTTACGATTGTGTCTTTACTGTAAATGTCTGGATATTTTTTGTTTTATGTTAATTGTATGTTGTGCTTTGGTAACACTGACTGTACTCATTGGTCATTTAAGGACCTTGAGTTGAGAGAGAGTTAGAGACACACAGAGACACTGGGGTCAGACTGAGACGTGCTGTCAGTACAGACCCTGGAGAGTGAGAGAGAGACACTGGGGTCAGACTGAGACGTGCTGTCAGTACAGACCCTGGAGAGAGAGAGACACTGGGGTCAGACTGAGACATGCTGTCAGTACAGACCCTGGAGAGAGAGAGAGAGACACTGGGGTCAGACTGAGACGTGCTGTCAGTACAGACCCTGGAGAGAGAGAGAGAGACACTGGGGTCAGACTGAGACGTGCTGTCAGTACAGACCCTGGAGAGAGAGAGACACTGGGGTCAGACTGAGACGTGCTGTCAGTACAGACCCTGGAGAGAGAGAG
The DNA here is from genome assembly GCF_055471065.1 of Atractosteus spatula. Lineage (NCBI taxonomy): Eukaryota > Metazoa > Chordata > Actinopteri > Semionotiformes > Lepisosteidae > Atractosteus > Atractosteus spatula. The sequence continues at coordinate 10,625,468 of NC_142710.1, read as the reverse complement.
AGAGACACTGGGGTCAGACTGAGACGTGCTGTCAGTACAGACCCTGGAGAGAGAGAGAGAGACACTGGGGTCAGACTGAGACGTGCTGTCAGTACAGACCCTGGAGAGAGAGAGAGACACTGGGGTCAGACTGAGACGTGCTGTCAGTACAGACCCTGGAGAGAGAGAGAGAGACACTGGGGTCAGACTGAGACGTGCTGTCAGTACAGACCCTGGAGAGAGAGAGACACTGGGGTCAGACTGAGACGTGCTGTCAGTACAGACCCTGGAGAGAGAGAGAGACACACTGGGGTCAGACTGAGACGTGCTGTCAGTACAGACCCTGGAGAGAGAGAGAGAGACACTGGGGTCAGACTGAGACGTGCTGTCAGTACAGACCCTGGAGAGAGAGACAGAGACACTGGGGTCAGACTGAGACGTGCTGTCAGTACAGACCCTGGAGAGAGAGAGAGAGACACTGGGGTCAGACTGAGACGTGCTGTCAGTACAGACCCTGGAGAGAGAGAGAGACACACTGGGGTCAGACTGAGACGTGCTGTCAGTACAGACCCTGGAGAGAGAGAGAGAGACACTGGGGTCAGACTGAGACGTGCTGTCAGTACAGACCCTGGAGAGAGAGACAGAGACACTGGGGTCAGACTGAGACGTGCTGTCAGTACAGACCCTGGAGAGAGAGAGACACTGGGGTCAGACTGAGACGTGCTGTCAGTACAGACCCTGGAGAGAGAGAGAGAGACACTGGGGTCAGACTGAGACGTGCTGTCAGTACAGACCCTGGAGAGAGAGACAGAGACACAGGGTCAGACTGAGACGTGCTGTCAGTACAGACCCTGGAGAGAGAGAGAGACACTGGGGTCAGACTGAGACGTGCTGTCAGTACAGACCCTGGAGAGAGAGAGAGAGACACTGGGGTCAGACTGAGACCTGCTGTCAGTACAGACCCTGGAGAGTGAGAGAGAGACACTGGGGTCAGACTGAGACGTGCTGTCAGTACAGACCCTGGAGAGAGAGAGAGACACTGGGGTCAGACTGAGACGTGCTGTCAGTACAGACCCTGGAGAGAGAGACAGAGACACTGGGGTCAGACTGAGATGTGCTGTCAGTACAGACCCTGGAGAGAGAGAGACACTGGGGTCAGACTGAGACGTGCTGTCAGTACAGACCCTGGAGAGAGAGAGAGAGAGACACTGGGGTCAGACTGAGACGTGCTGTCAGTACAGACCCTGGCGAGAGAGACAGAGAGAGACACTGGGGTCAGACTGAGACGTGCTGTCAGTACAGACCCTGGAGAGAGAGAGAGAGACACTGGGGTCAGACTGAGACGTGCTGTCAGTACAGACCCTGGAGAGAGAGAGACACTGGGGTCAGACTGAGACGTGCTGTCAGTACAGACCCTGGAGAGAGAGAGACACTGGGGTCAGACTGAGACGTGCTGTCAGTACAGACCCTGGAGAGAGAGAGAGAGACACACTGGGGTCAGACTGAGACATGCTGTCAGTACAGACCCTGGAGAGAGAGAGAGAGACACTGGGGTCAGACTGAGACGTGCTGTCAGTACAGACCCTGGAGAGAGAGAGAGACACTGGGGTCAGACTGAGACGTGCTGTCAGTACAGACCCTGGAGAGAGAGAGATGGAGAGGGGGTCAGTACTGATGGACAGAGAAATCGAGATATCAGGACTCTTATTTTTCCTCTCCCCTCCTCCTGTCCCTCTCAGTTCCTCTCCTTTCCTCCGCGGAGCTGTGTCGGGTGTAAATACGAGTGGTTCGGTCGGGATCCGGTTCCTGAATTCTCCTTGTTGTTTTTGTGTTTTCCTCTGTGGGTGTGGCGTGACTGTGTGTGGAGCCTGATTCTAACGCGTGTTACTGTGACTGCGGGTATCTGTCTGGGGGGTCGCTGGGTGTGGGTTTGTTTTACTGGTGTGGGCTGGACAGCGGGATTCTGGGGGGGAGGGGGGTCTGGGGTGTATTTCGGTCTCGTGGATGGAGAATTGACCTTCCCTGTGGTCAGTCCCGCCTGCGGACACCAGCGGGCGCCCTGGGCCCTGCTGGGGAGACTGTCCCCTGTCTTGCCTGCTGGTGGCGTCAGAGGTGTGAGTCCCAGGGTGCAGTGGGCAGCTGTTGGAATAGGCCAGTGAGCTCGACAAACCCAGTTCCATATAGCGTACGCAGTGTTGTGTGTCTGTAGTGTAACAGCTCTTACACAGACACGCTGTCTCACCCTCACTCTAACACACACAGTGATCACAGCAGAGACACGCTGTCTCACCCTCACTCTAACACACAGCACTGATCACAGCAGAGACACTGTCTCACCCTCTAACACACACAGTGATCACAGCAGACACACGCTGTCTCACCCTCACTGTAACACACAGCACTGATCACAGCAGACACACTGTCTCACCCTCACTCTAACACACACACTGATCACAGCAGACACGCTGTCTCACCCTCACTGTAACACACAGCACTGATCACAGCAGACACACTGTCTCACCCTCACTCTAACACACACACTGATCACAGCAGACACGCTGTCTCACCCTCACTGTAACACACAGCACTGATCACAGCAGAGACACTGTCTCACCCTCTAACACACACAGTGATCACAGCAGAGACACGCTGTCTCACCCTCACTCTAACACACAGCACTGATCACAGCAGAGACACTGTCTCACCCTCTAACACACACAGTGATCACAGCAGACACACGCTGTCTCACCCTCACTGTAACACACAGCACTGATCACAGCAGACACACTGTCTCACCCTCACTCTAACACACACACTGATCACAGCAGACACACTGTCTCACCCTCACTCTAACACACACACTGATCACAGCAGACACGCTGTCTCACCCTCACTGTAACACACAGCACTGATCACAGCAGACACACTGTCTCACCCTCACTCTAACACACACAGTGATCACAGCAGACACGCTGTCTCACCCTCACTGTAACACACAGCACTGATCACAGCAGAGACACGCTGTCTCACCCTCACTCTAACGCACAGCACTGATCACAGCAGAGACACGCTGTCTCACACTCAGTTTAACACACACACTGATCCCAGCAGACACTGTCTCACACTCAGTTTAACACACACACTGATCACAGCAGAGACACGCTGTCTCACACTCAGTTTAACACACACACTGATCCCAGCAGAGACACTGTCTCACACTCAGTTTAACACACAGCACTGATCCCAGCAGACACACTGTCTCGCACTCAGTTTAACACACACTGATCACAGCAGAGACACTGTCTCACACTCAGTTTAACACACACACACTGATCCCAGCAGAGACACTGTCTCACACTCAGTTTAACACACAGCACTGATCCCAGCAGACACACCGTCTCACACTCAGTTTAACACACACACTGATCCCAGCAGACATGCCTTTTCAGATTCAGGGGAGACATTAGTGACACCTGCAAGGAAATTCATTTTCAATAAAATGTATTCTCCATTATGTAGCTGGGAATGTTCTGAAAATTGATATTTTTTATTAAAAAGGGACTTGAATTTAGCTGCTTTTTTGCATTGGGATTTTACTTTTTGTTATGTTTTGTGCACCAGGATGTAAAAATTGCCTCTTGGGGATGTATTCCAAAATATTAATACTGAAATATTAAAGGAAAATGTTAAAGAATTGAATAGAAAAAAGTTTAACAAAAGTCTATATATGGGTATGTTATACAAAATAAAATATATACTGTATATTAAATAAACTCATGTAATTGTGAATTTCAAACATTAGCTTGTCAGTTGTGTTGTTTCCTACTATGTTCAGGGTTAGACTGTAATCTACAAGTACTACATTAACACTACACTGAGAGCGAGAGGGGTTAATACAGACACACTGACTGGACACTCCAGTACATTAACACTGCACTGAGAGAGAGAGGGGTTAATACAGACACACTGACTGGACACTCCAGTACATTAACACTACACTGAGAGCGAGAGGGGTTAATACAGACACACTGACTGGACACTCCAGTACATTAACACTACACTGAGAGAGAGAGAGGGGTTAATACAGACACACTGACTGGACACTCCAGGACATTAACACTGCACTGAGAGAGAGGGGTTAATACACACACACTGACTGGACACTCCAGTACATTAACACTGCACTGAGAGAGAGGGGTTAATACACACACACTGACTGGACACTCCAGTACATTAACACTACACTGAGAGAGAGAGAGGGGTTAATACAGACACACTGACTGGACACTCCAGGACATTAACACTGCACTGAGAGAGAGGGGTTAATACAGACACACTGACTGGACACTCCAGTACATTAACACTGCACTGAGAGAGAGGGGTTAATACAGACACACTGACTGGACACTCCAGTACATCAGCACTGCACTGAGAGAGAGAGGGGTTAATACAGACACACTGACTGGACACTCCAGTACATGAACACTGCACTGAGAGAGAGAGGGGTTAATACAGACACACTGACTGGACACTCCAGTACATGAACACTGCACTGAGAGAGAGAGGGGTTAATACAGACACACTGACTGGACACTCCAGTACATTAACACTGCACTGAGAGAGAGGGGTTAATACACACACACTGACTGGACACTCCAGTACATTAACACTGCACTGAGAGAGAGGGGGGTTCATACAGACACACTGACTGGACACTCCAGTACATCAACACTGCACTGAGAGAGAGAGGGGTTAATACACACACACTGACTGGACACTCCAGGACATTAACACTGCACTGAGAGAGAGGGGTTAATACACACACACTGACTGGACACTCCAGTACATTAACACTGCACTGAGAGAGAGGGGTTAATACACACACACTGACTGGACACTCCAGTACATTAACACTACACTGAGAGAGAGAGAGGGGTTAATACAGACACACTGACTGGACACTCCAGGACATTAACACTGCACTGAGAGAGAGGGGTTAATACAGACACACTGACTGGACACTCCAGTACATTAACACTGCACTGAGAGAGAGGGGTTAATACAGACACACTGACTGGACACTCCAGTACATCAGCACTGCACTGAGAGAGAGAGGGGTTAATACAGACACACTGACTGGACACTCCAGTACATGAACACTGCACTGAGAGAGAGAGGGGTTAATACAGACACACTGACTGGACACTCCAGTACATGAACACTGCACTGAGAGAGAGAGGGGTTAATACAGACACACTGACTGGACACTCCAGTACATTAACACTGCACTGAGAGAGAGGGGTTAATACACACACACTGACTGGACACTCCAGTACATTAACACTGCACTGAGAGAGAGGGGGGTTCATACAGACACACTGACTGGACACTCCAGTACATCAACACTGCACTGAGAGAGAGAGGGGTTAATACACACACACTGACTGGACACTCCAGTACATTAACACTGCACTGAGAGAGAGTGTCTTTAAACATTTTTCCAGTAAATGTAATTTTCTTTCACAACACAGGACAATACCACAGTGCTGACAGTGTGTTTGTTTTACTTTGTGAGAGAATGTTTACTGAACACGTGTTTCTCAAACAGACCTGACAATGTGACAAAATCAACATACTCAACTGGTTCTGGTGGTAACAGTTATACACTGATTATAATCCCAGTTCATAACTAATCCAGCTCCCAGTCCAGTCCAGCCTGGAGAGTCTCAGACTGCTCTGTCAGTGTCAGTGGAGTCTGATTATAATCCCAGTGAAGAACTAATCCAGCTCCCAGTCCAGTCAGTCCAGTCCAGCCTGGAGAGTCTCAGACTGCTCTGTCAGTGTCAGTGGAGTCTGATTATAATCCCAGTTCAGAACTCATCCAGCTCCCAGTCCAGTCAGTCCAGTCCAGCCTGGAGAGTCTCAGACTGCTCTGTCAGTGTCAGTGGAGTCTGATTATAATCCCAGTTCAGAACTAATCCAGCTCCCAGTCCAGTCAGTCCAGTCCAGCCTGGAGAGTCTCAGACTGCTCTGTCAGTGTCAGTGGAGTCTGATTATACTCCCAGTTCAGAACTCATCCAGCTCCCAGTCCAGTCAGGCCAGTCCAGCCTGGAGAGTCTGATTATAACCTCAGTTAATGACTAGTGCAGGTCACTGTAAAGTCAGTCCTGTATTGTAGGTTCTCAGGGAGGGTTGCTGGTCAGTGGGTCTGGTGATGAGCACACATCAGCACTGTAGGTGCTGACTAGTGGCTTCGATTCTGAATGAAGCCACAGTCACATGTCCTTCACTCACACAGAGTCACAAGAACTCGCCTGCGCATATATAAACCCACAGAGAGGGCTCAGGCTCAGGCAAGTCATGATGGACAGCAGGCAGTGTCACTTTGAAGCTAACTCTGCTTCGCACATAGAGAGGGGTTAATACAGACACACTGGACACTCCAGTACATTAACACTGCACTGAGAGAGAGAGAGGGGTTAATACACACACACTGACTGGACACTCCAGTACATTAACACTGCACTGAGAGAGAGAGGGGTTAATACACACACACTGACTGGACACTCCAGTACATTAACACTGCACTGAGAGAGAGGGGTTAATACACACACACTGACTGGACACTCCAGTACATTAACACTGCACTGAGAGAGAGAGGGGTTAATACAGACACACTGGACACTCCAGTACATTAACACTGCACTGAGAGAGAGAGGGGTTAATACAGACACACTGACTGGACACTCCAGTACATTAACACTGCACTGAGAGAGAGAGAGGGGTTAATACACACACACTGACTGGACACTCCAGTACATTAACACTGCACTGAGAGAGAGGAGTGATTACAATCTTTAATTTAGTGTTCAGTTCTACCTGTCAGACCAGTTTTTCACTGTGGAAAGGTGTTGCTTTTAACTGACTCCACATTCCTGAGAGGGAGAGAGAGAGAGAGACAGGGAGAGGGAGGGAGAAGGAGAGAGGGACAGGCAGGGAGAGTTAGAGAGAAACTCAGTGCAGTAAGAGAAACAGGGAGGAGAGAGAGAGAGACAGGGAGGGAGAGTCAGTGAGAGAGGAGGGAGTGGAGATCTGGAGATACTGTCGTTAACCAGCGCAGCAGACGGGTGAGACAGACACACAGCTCTCTCGCACTCCCGGGAAACGATCAGCTGCACTGTGAAGGACGTCGTGCCGAGAGCAGTTTCAGCATGTCCAGCTACCTGTACTACCTGCTGCCCGCTGTAGGGGGCTACACCCTCACCTCCCTCTTCCTGCTGAGGAACCCCCAGTACCTGCACAGGAGGAAGACCACAGCCTTCTACAGCACCCACATCTCTCACCGCGGAGGTAGGAGGGACTGACCCCTGACCCCTGACCCCTGACACACTGACACACTGACACACAGCTCTCTACAGCACCCACATCTCTCACCACGGAGGTAGGAGGGACTGACCCCTGACCCCTGACCCCTGACACACTGACACACTGACACACAACCCTCTACAGCACCCACATCTCTCACCACGGAGGTAGGAGGGACTGACCCCTGACCCCTGACACACTGACACACTGACACACAACCCTCTACAGCACCCACATCTCTCACCGCGGAGGTAGGAGGGACTGACCCCTGACCCCTGACCCCTGACACACTGACACACTGACACACAACCCTCTACAGCACCCACATCTCTCACCGCGGAGGTAGGAGGGACTGACCCCTGACCCCTGACCCCTAACACACTGACACACTGACACACAGCTCTCTACAGCACCCACATCTCTCACCGCGGAGGTAGGAGGGACTGACCCCTGACACACTGACACACTGACACACTGACACACAGCTCTCTACAGCACCCACATCTCTCACCACGGAGGTAGGAGGGACTGACCCCTGACCCCTGACACACTGACACACTGACACACAGCTCTCTACAGCACCCACATCTCTCACCACGGAGGTAGGAGGGACTGACCCCTGACCCCTGACCCTGACCCCTGACCCCTGATACACAACCCTCTACAGCACCCACATCTCTCACCGCGGAGGTAGGAGGGACTGACCCCTGACCCCTGACCCCTGACACACTGACACACTGACACACAGCTCTCTACAGCACCCACATCTCTCACCACGGAGGTAGGAGGGATTGACCCCTGACCCCTGACCCCTGACACACAACCCTCTACAGCACCCACATCTCTCACCGCGGAGGTAGGAGGGACTGACCCCTGACCCCTGACCCCTGACACACTGACACACTGACACACAACCCTCTACAGCACCCACATCTCTCACCACGGAGGTAGGAGGGACTGACCCCTGACCCCTGACACACTGACACACTGACCACACACCTCTCACTGCAGACACACTGACACAAAGCCCTCTACAGCACACACACACACCTCACTGCTCAGACACACTGACACAAAGCCCTCTACAGCACACACACACCTCTCACTGCTGAGACACACTGACACAAAGCCCTCTACAGCACACACACACACACCTGTCACTGCTGAGACACACTGACACACAGCCCTCTACAGCACACACACACACCTGTCACTGCTGAGACACACTGACACACAGCCCTCTACAGCACACACACACACACCTGTCACTGCTGAGACACACTGACACACAGCCCTCTACAGCACACACACACACACCTGTCACTGCTGAGACACACTGACACACAGCCCTCTACAGCACACACACACCTGTCACTGCTGAGACACACTGACACACAGCCCTCTACAGCACACACACACACACCTGTCACTGCTGAGACACACTGACACACAGCCCTCTACAGCACACACACACACCTGTCACTGCTGAGACACACTGACACACAGCCCTCTACAGCACACACACACACCTCTCACTGCTGAGACACACTGACACACAGCCCTCAACAGCACACACACACACACCTCTCACTACTGAGACACACTGACACACAGCCCTCTACAGCACACACACACACCTGTCACTGCTGAGACACACTGACACACAGCCCTCTACAGCACACACACACACCTGTCACTGCTGAGACACACTGACACACAGCCCTCTACAGCACACACACACACACCTGTCACTGCTGAGACACACTGACACACAGCCCTCTACAGCACACACACACACACCTGTCACTGCTGAGACACACTGACACACAGCCCTCTACAGCACACACACACACCTGTCACTGCTGAGACACACTGACACACAGCCCTCTACAGCACACACACACACCTCTCACTGCTGAGACACACTGACACACAGCCCTCAACAGCACACACACACACACCTCTCACTACTGAGACACACTGACACACAGCCCTCTACAGCGCACACACACACACCTGTCACTGCTGAGACACACTGACACACAGCCCTCTACAGCACACACACACACCTCACTGCTCAGACACACTGACACACAGCCCTCTACAGCACACACACACACCTGTCACTGCTGAGACACACTGACACACAGCCCTCTACAGCACACACACACACACCTCTCACTGCTGAGACACACTGACACACAGCCCTCTACAGCACACACACACACACCTGTCACTGCTGAGACACACTGACACACAGCCCTCTACAGCACACACACACCTGTCACTGCTGAGACACACTGACACACAGCCCTCTACAGCACACACACACACACCTGTCACTGCTGAGACACACTGACACACAGCCCTCTACAGCACACACACACCTCTCACTGCTGAGACACACTGACACACAGCCCTCTACAGCACACACACACACCTGTCACTGCTGAGACACACTGACACACAGCCCTCTACAGCACACACACACCTGTCACTGCTGAGACACACTGACACAAAGCCCTCTACAGCACACACACACACACCTGTCACTGCTGAGACACACTGACACACAGCCCTCTACAGCACACACACACACCTCACTGCTGAGACACACTGACACACAGCCCTCTACAGCACACACACACTCTCTCAGTTTAATCAGACAGTTGCTGTCTTTGTGTTCGCAGGGGGTGGAGAGAGAATAGAGAGCACAGTGGAGGCTTTTACCAAGTATGTGAGACTCAGTCACCTTCATTAATATTATCACCACTGCCAACCCCTCTCTCTCAGTGTTACTGGAGTGTCCAGTCAGTATCTGTACTAACCCCCCTCTCTCTCAGTGCAGTGTTAATGTACTGGAGTATCCAGTCAGTGTGTCTGTATTAACCCCTCTCTCTCTCAGTGCAGTGTTAATGTACTGGAGTGTCCAGTCAGTGTGTCTGTATTAACCCCTCTCTCTCTCTCAGTGCAGTGTTAATGTACTGGAGTGTCCAGTCAGTGTGTGTGTATTAACCCCTCTCTCTCAGTGCAGTGTTAATGTACTGGAGTGTCCAGTCAGTGTGTCTGTATTAACCCCCCTCTCTCTCAGTGCAGTGTTAATGTACTGGAGTGTCCAGTCAGTGTGTGTGTATTAACCCCTCTCTCTCTCAGTGCAGTGTTAATGTACTGGAGTGTCCAGTCAGTGTGTGTGTATGAACCCCTCTCTCTCTCAGTGCAGTGTTAATGTACTGGAGTGTCCAGTCAGTGTGTGTATTAACCCCTCTCTCTCTCAGTGCAGTGTTAATGTACTGGAGTGTCCAGTCAGTGTGTGTATTAACCCCTCTCTCTCTCAGTGTAGTGTTAATGTACTGGAGTGTCCAGTCAGTGTGAGTATTGACTTGTCTCTCTCTGTCAATGTCAGTGCTGTTGAGAATGGGACCGAGTTACTGGAGTTAGACTGTCACATGACTAAGGACGGCCGTGTGATTGTGTCACATGATGAAAACCTGCTCAGACAGACGGGGTGTGATGTCAACATCTCTGATTGTAACTTTGAGGTTAGTCACTACCTTCTTCATCATCGTCATTATAGTCTTCATCATCTATCACTGATTTTTAATAAGAACCCTCTCACTGTTACAGGACCTGCCTCTTTACAAGGAGAGACTAGCGGTCACCTTTTATACAGGTGAGTCAGTCAGTGTGTCTCAGGGTTAGTGAGCACAGCAGTCCGTTGTGTCTGACATTTACTGTGTCCAGGTCACTGTGTGTCTCAGTGTATCTAACTGTGTCTCACTGTGTCCAGGTCACTGTGTGTCTCAGTGTATCTAACTGTGTCTCACTGTGTCTTAGTCACTGTGTGTCTCGGTGTATCTAACTGTGTCTCACTGTGTCTTAGTCACTGTGTGTCTCAGTGTATCTAACTGTGTCTCACTGTGTCTAAGTCACTGTGTGTCTCGGTGTATCTAACTGTGTCTCACTGTGTCTTAGTCACTGTGTGTCTCAGTGTATCTGTGTCTCACTGTGTCTTAGTCACTGTGTGTCTCAGTGTATCTAACTGTGTCTCACTGTGTCTTAGTCACTGTGTGTCTCGGTGTATCTAACTGTCTCACTGTGTCTTAGTCACTGTGTGTCTCAGTGTATCTAACTGTGTCTCACTGTGTCTCAGTCACTGTGTGTCTCAGTGTATCTAACTGTCTCACTGTGTCTTAGTCACTGTGTGTCTCAGTGTATCTAACTGTGTCTCACTGTGTCTTAGTCACTGTGTGTCTCGGTGTATCTAACTGTCTCACTGTGTCTTAGTCACTGTGTGTCTCAGTGTATCTAACTGTGTCTCACTGTGTCTTAGTCACTGTGTGTCTCAGTGTATCTAACTGTGTCTCACTGTGTCTTAGTCACTGTGTGTCTCGGTGTATCTAACTGTCTCACTGTGTCTTAGTCACTGTGTGTCTCAGTGTATCTAACTGTGTCTCACTGTGTCTTAGTCACTGTGTGTCTCAGTGTATCTAACTGTGTCTCACTGTGTCTTTGTCACTGTGTGTCTCAGTGTATCTAACTGTCTCACTGTGTCTTAGTCACTGTGTGTCTCGGTGTATCTAACTGTCTCACTGTTTCTTAGTCACTGTGTGTCTCGGTGTATCTAACTGTGTCTCACTGTGTCTTAGTCACTGTGTGTCTCAGTGTATCTAACTGTGTCTCACTGTGTCTTTGTCACTGTGTGTCTCAGTGTATCTAACTGTCTCACTGTGTCTTAGTCACTGTGTGTCTCGGTGTATCTAACTGTCTCACTGTGTCTTAGTCACTGTGTGTCTCAGTGTATCTAACTGTGTCTCACTGTGTCTTAGTCACTGTGTGTCTCAGTGTATCTAACTGTGTCTCACTGTGTCTTAGTCACTGTGTGTCTCAGTGTATCTGTGTCTCACTGTGTCTTAGTCACTGTGTGTCTCAGTGTATCTAACTGTGTCTCACTGTGTCTTAGTCACTGTGTGTCTCGGTGTATCTAACTGTCTCACTGTGTCTTAGTCACTGTGTGTCTCAGTGTATCTAACTGTGTCTCACTGTGTCTCAGTCACTGTGTGTCTCAGTGTATCTAACTGTCTCACTGTGTCTTAGTCACTGTGTGTCTCAGTGTATCTAACTGTGTCTCACTGTGTCTTAGTCACTGTGTGTCTCGGTGTATCTAACTGTCTCACTGTGTCTTAGTCACTGTGTGTCTCGGTGTATCTAACTGTGTCTCACTGTGTCTTAGTCACTGTGTGTCTCAGTGTATCTAACTGTGTCTCACTGTGTCTTAGTCACTGTGTGTCTCGGTGTATCTAACTGTCTCACTGTGTCTTAGTCACTGTGTGTCTCAGTGTATCTAACTGTGTCTCACTGTGTCTTAGTCACTGTGTGTCTCAGTGTATCTAACTGTGTCTCACTGTGTCTTTGTCACTGTGTGTCTCAGTGTATCTAACTGTGTCTCACTGTGTCTTAGTCACTGTGTGTCTCAGTGTATCTAACTGTGTCTCACTGTGTCTTAGTCACTGTGTGTCTCAGTGTATCTAACTGTCTCACTGTGTCTTAGTCACTGTGTGTCTCAGTGTATCTAACTGTGTCTCACTGTGTCTTAGTCACTGTGTGTCTCAGTGTATCTAACTGTGTCTCACTGTGTCTTAGTCACTGTGTGTCTCAGTGTATCTGTGTCTCACTGTGTCTTAGTCACTGTGTGTCTCAGTGTATCAAACTGTGTCTCACTGTGTCTCAGTCACTGTGTGTCTCAGTGTATCTAACTGTGTCTCACTGTGTCTTAGTCACTGTGTGTCTCAGTGTATCTAACTGTGTCTCACTGTGTCTTAGTCACTGTGTGTCTCAGTGTATCTGTGTCTCACTGTGTCTTAGTCACTGTGTGTCTCAGTGTATCTGTATCTCACTGTGTCTTAGTCACTGTGTGTCTCAGTGTATCTAACTGTGTCTCACTGTGTCTTAGTCACTGTGTGTCTCAGTGTATCTAACTGTGTCTCACTGTGTCTTAGTCACTGTGTGTCTCGGTGTATCTAACTGTGTCTCACTGTGTCTTAGTCACTGTGTGTCTCAGTGTATCTGTGTCTCACTGTGTCTTAGTCACTGTGTGTCTCAGTGTATCAAACTGTGTCTCACTGTGTCTCAGTCACTGTGTGTCTCAGTGTATCTAACTGTGTCTCACTGTGTCTTAGTCACTGTGTGTCTCAGTGTATCTAACTGTGTCTCACTGTGTCTTAGTCACTGTGTGTCTCGGTGTATCTAACTGTCTCACTGTGTCTTAGTCACTGTGTGTCTCAGTGTATCTAACTGTGTCTCACTGTGTCTTAGTCACTGTGTGTCTCAGTGTATCTAACTGTGTCTCACTGTGTCTTTGTCACTGTGTGTCTCAGTGTATCTAACTGTGTCTCACTGTGTCTTAGTCACTGTGTGTCTCAGTGTATCTAACTGTGTCTCACTGTGTCTTAGTCACTGTGTGTCTCAGTGTATCTAACTGTCTCACTGTGTCTTAGTCACTGTGTGTCTCAGTGTATCTAACTGTGTCTCACTGTGTCTTAGTCACTGTGTGTCTCAGTGTATCTAACTGTGTCTCACTGTGTCTTAGTCACTGTGTGTCTCAGTGTATCTGTGTCTCACTGTGTCTCAGTCACTGTGTGTCTCAGTGTATCAAACTGTGTCTCACTGTGTCTCAGTCACTGTGTGTCTCAGTGTATCTAACTGTGTCTCACTGTGTCTTAGTCACTGTGTGTCTCAGTGTATCTAACTGTGTCTCACTGTGTCTTAGTCACTGTGTGTCTCAGTGTATCTGTGTCTCACTGTGTCTTAGTCACTGTGTGTCTCAGTGTATCTGTGTCTCACTGTGTCTTAGTCACTGTGTGTCTCAGTGTATCTAACTGTGTCTCACTGTGTCTTAGTCACTGTGTGTCTCGGTGTATCTAACTGTCTCACTGTGTCTTAGTCACTGTGTGTCTCAGTGTATCTAACTGTGTCTCACTGTGTCTCAGTCACTGTGTGTCTCAGTGTATCTAACTGTCTCACTGTGTCTTAGTCACTGTGTGTCTCAGTGTATCTAACTGTGTCTCACTGTGTCTTAGTCACTGTGTGTCTCGGTGTATCTAACTGTCTCACTGTGTCTTAGTCACTGTGTGTCTCAGTGTATCTAACTGTGTCTCACTGTGTCTTAGTCACTGTGTGTCTCAGTGTATCTAACTGTGTCTCACTGTGTCTTAGTCACTGTGTGTCTCGGTGTATCTAACTGTCTCACTGTGTCTTAGTCACTGTGTGTCTCGGTGTATCTAACTGTGTCTCACTGTGTCTTAGTCACTGTGTGTCTCAGTGTATCTAACTGTGTCTCACTGTGTCTTTGTCACTGTGTGTCTCAGTGTATCTAACTGTCTCACTGTGTCTTAGTCACTGTGTGTCTCGGTGTATCTAACTGTCTCACTGTGTCTTAGTCACTGTGTGTCTCAGTGTATCTAACTGTGTCTCACTGTGTCTTAGTCACTGTGTGTCTCAGTGTATCTAACTGTGTCTCACTGTGTCTTAGTCACTGTGTGTCTCAGTGTATCTAACTGTGTCTCACTGTGTCTTAGTCACTGTGTGTCTCAGTGTATCTGTGTCTCACTGTGTCTTAGTCACTGTGTGTCTCAGTGTATCTAACTGTGTCTCACTGTGTCTCAGTCACTGTGTGTCTCAGTGTATCTAACTGTCTCACTGTGTCTTAGTCACTGTGTGTCTCAGTGTATCTAACTGTGTCTCACTGTGTCTCAGTCACTGTGTGTCTCAGTGTATCTAACTGTCTCACTGTGTCTTAGTCACTGTGTGTCTCAGTGTATCTAACTGTGTCTCACTGTGTCTTAGTCACTGTGTGTCTCGGTGTATCTAACTGTCTCACTGTGTCTTAGTCACTGTGTGTCTCGGTGTATCTAACTGTGTCTCACTGTGTCTTAGTCACTGTGTGTCTCAGTGTATCTAACTGTGTCTCACTGTGTCTTAGTCACTGTGTGTCTCGGTGTATCTAACTGTCTCACTGTGTCTTAGTCACTGTGTGTCTCAGTGTATCTAACTGTGTCTCACTGTGTCTTAGTCACTGTGTGTCTCAGTGTATCTAACTGTGTCTCACTGTGTCTTTGTCACTGTGTGTCTCAGTGTATCTAACTGTGTCTCACTGTGTCTTAGTCACTGTGTGTCTCAGTGTATCTAACTGTGTCTCACTGTGTCTTAGTCACTGTGTGTCTCAGTGTATCTAACTGTCTCACTGTGTCTTAGTCACTGTGTGTCTCAGTGTATCTAACTGTGTCTCACTGTGTCTTAGTCACTGTGTGTCTCAGTGTATCTAACTGTGTCTCACTGTGTCTTAGTCACTGTGTGTCTCAGTGTATCTAACTGTGTCTCACTGTGTCTTAGTCACTGTGTGTCTCAGTGTATCTGTGTCTCACTGTGTCTTAGTCACTGTGTGTCTCAGTGTATCAAACTGTGTCTCACTGTGTCTCAGTCACTGTGTGTCTCAGTGTATCTAACTGTGTCTCACTGTGTCTTAGTCACTGTGTGTCTCAGTGTATCTAACTGTGTCTCACTGTGTCTTAGTCACTGTGTGTCTCAGTGTATCTGTGTCTCACTGTGTCTTAGTCACTGTGTGTCTCAGTGTATCTGTGTCTCACTGTGTCTTAGTCACTGTGTGTCTCAGTGTATCTAACTGTGTCTCACTGTGTCTTAGTCACTGTGTGTCTCAGTGTATCTAACTGTGTCTCACTGTGTCTTAGTCACTGTGTGTCTCGGTGTATCTAACTGTGTCTCACCGTGTCTTAGTCACTGTGTGTCTCAGTGTATCTAACTGTGTCTCACTGTGTCTAAGTCACTGTGTGTCTCAGTGTATCTAACTGTGTCTCACTGTGTCTTAGTCACTGTGTGTCTCGGTGTATCTAACTGTGTCTCACTGTGTCTAAGTCACTGTGTGTCTCGGTGTATCTAACTGTGTCTCACTGTGTCTTAGTCACTGTGTGTCTCAGTGTATCTGTGTCTCACTGTGTCTTAGTCACTGTGTGTCTCAGTGTATCTAACTGTCTCACTGTGTCTAAGTCACTGTGTGTCTCAGTGTATCTAACTGTGTCTCACTGTGTCTTAGTCACTGTGTGTCTCAGTGTATCTAACTGTGTCTCACTGTGTCTTAGTCACTGTGTGTCTCAGTGTATCTAACTGTCTCACTGTGTCTTAGTCACTGTGTGTCTCAGTGTATCTAACTGTGTCTCACTGTGTCTTAGTCACTGTGTGTCTCGGTGTATCTGTGTTTCACTGTGTCTTAGTCACTGTGTGTCTCAGTGTATCTAACTGTGTCTCACTGTGTCTTAGTCACTGTGTGTCTCAGTGTATCTACCTGTCTCACTGTGTCTTAGTCACTGTGTGTCTCAGTGTATCTAACTGTGTCTCACTGTGTCTTAGTCACTGTGTGTCTCAGTGTATCTAACTGTGTCTCACTGTGTCTTAGTCACTGTGTGTCTCGGTGTATCTAACTGTCTCACTGTGTCTTAGTCACTGTGTGTCTCAGTGTATCTAACTGTGTCTCACTGTGTCTTAGTCACTGTGTGTCTCAGTGTATCTAACTGTGTCTCACTGTGTCTTTGTCACTGTGTGTCTCAGTGTATCTAACTGTCTCACTGTGTCTTAGTCACTGTGTGTCTCGGTGTATCTAACTGTGTCTCACTGTGTCTTAGTCACTGTGTGTCTTGGTGTATCTAACTGTCTCACTGTGTCTTAGTCACTGTGTGTCTCAGTGTATCTAACTGTGTCTCACTGTGTCTTAGTCACTGTGTGTCTCAGTGTATCTAACTGTGTCTCACTGTGTCTTAGTCACTGTGTGTCTCAGTGTATCTAACTGTGTCTCACTGTGTCTTAATCACTGTGTGTCTCAGTGTATCTAACTGTCTCACTGTGTCTTAATCACTGTGTGTCTCAGTGTATCTAACTGTGTCTCACTGTGTCTCAGTCACTGTGTGTCTCAGTGTATCTAACTGTGTCTCACTGTGTCTTAGTCACTGTGTGTCTCAGTGTATCTAACTGTGTCTCACTGTGTCTTAGTCACTGTGTGTCTCAGTGTATCTAACTGTGTCTCACTGTGTCTTAGTCACTGTGTGTCTCAGTGTATCTGTGTCTCACTGTGTCTTAGTCACTGTGTGTCTCAGTGTATCTAACTGTGTCTCACTGTGTCTTAGTCACTGTGTGTCTCAGTGTATCTAACTGTGTCTCACTGTGTCTTAGTCACTGTGTGTCTCAGTGTATCTAACTGTGTCTCACTGTGTCTTAATCACTGTGTGTCTCAGTGTATCTAACTGTCTCACTGTGTCTTAATCACTGTGTGTCTCAGTGTATCTAACTGTGTCTCACTGTGTCTCAGTCACTGTGTGTCTCAGTGTATCTAACTGTGTCTCACTGTGTCTTAGTCACTGTGTGTCTCAGTGTATCTAACTGTGTCTCACTGTGTCTTAGTCACTGTGTGTCTCAGTGTATCTAACTGTGTCTCACTGTGTCTTAGTCACTGTGTGTCTCAGTGTATCTGTGTCTCACTGTGTCTTAGTCACTGTGTGTCTCAGTGTATCTAACTGTGTCTCACTGTGTCTTAGTCACTGTGTGTCTCGGTGTATCTAACTGTCTCACTGTGTCTTAGTCACTGTGTGTCTCAGTGTATCTAACTGTGTCTCACTGTGTCTCAGTCACTGTGTGTCTCAGTGTATCTAACTGTCTCACTGTGTCTTAGTCACTGTGTGTCTCAGTGTATCTAACTGTGTCTCACTGTGTCTTAGTCACTGTGTGTCTCGGTGTATCTAACTGTCTCACTGTGTCTTAGTCACTGTGTGTCTCGGTGTATCTAACTGTGTCTCACTGTGTCTTAGTCACTGTGTGTCTCAGTGTATCTAACTGTGTCTCACTGTGTCTTAGTCACTGTGTGTCTCGGTGTATCTAACTGTCTCACTGTGTCTTAGTCACTGTGTGTCTCAGTGTATCTAACTGTGTCTCACTGTGTCTTAGTCACTGTGTGTCTCAGTGTATCTAACTGTGTCTCACTGTGTCTTTGTCACTGTGTGTCTCAGTGTATCTAACTGTGTCTCACTGTGTCTTAGTCACTGTGTGTCTCAGTGTATCTAACTGTCTCACTGTGTCTTAGTCACTGTGTGTCTCAGTGTATCTAACTGTGTCTCACTGTGTCTTAGTCACTGTGTGTCTCAGTGTATCTAACTGTGTCTCACTGTGTCTTAGTCACTGTGTGTCTCAGTGTATCTAACTGTGTCTCACTGTGTCTTAGTCACTGTGTGTCTCAGTGTATCTGTGTCTCACTGTGTCTTAGTCACTGTGTGTCTCAGTGTATCAAACTGTGTCTCACTGTGTCTCAGTCACTGTGTGTCTCAGTGTATCTAACTGTGTCTCACTGTGTCTTAGTCACTGTGTGTCTCGGTGTATCTAACTGTGTCTCACTGTGTCTTAGTCACTGTGTGTCTCAGTGTATCTGTGTCTCACTGTGTCTTAGTCACTGTGTGTCTCAGTGTATCTGTGTCTCACTGTGTCTTAGTCACTGTGTGTCTCAGTGTATCTAACTGTGTCTCACTGTGTCTTAGTCACTGTGTGTCTCGGTGTATCTAACTGTCTCACTGTGTCTTAGTCACTGTGTGTCTCAGTGTATCTAACTGTGTCTCACTGTGTCTCAGTCACTGTGTGTCTCAGTGTATCTAACTGTCTCACTGTGTCTTAGTCACTGTGTGTCTCAGTGTATCTAACTGTGTCTCACTGTGTCTTAGTCACTGTGTGTCTCGGTGTATCTAACTGTCTCACTGTGTCTTAGTCACTGTGTGTCTCAGTGTATCTAACTGTGTCTCACTGTGTCTTAGTCACTGTGTGTCTCAGTGTATCTAACTGTGTCTCACTGTGTCTTAGTCACTGTGTGTCTCGGTGTATCTAACTGTCTCACTGTGTCTTAGTCACTGTGTGTCTCGGTGTATCTAACTGTGTCTCACTGTGTCTTAGTCACTGTGTGTCTCAGTGTATCTAACTGTGTCTCACTGTGTCTTTGTCACTGTGTGTCTCAGTGTATCTAACTGTCTCACTGTGTCTTAGTCACTGTGTGTCTCGGTGTATCTAACTGTCTCACTGTGTCTTAGTCACTGTGTGTCTCAGTGTATCTAACTGTGTCTCACTGTGTCTTAGTCACTGTGTGTCTCAGTGTATCTAACTGTGTCTCACTGTGTCTTAGTCACTGTGTGTCTCAGTGTATCTAACTGTGTCTCACTGTGTCTTAGTCACTGTGTGTCTCAGTGTATCTGTGTCTCACTGTGTCTTAGTCACTGTGTGTCTCAGTGTATCTAACTGTGTCTCACTGTGTCTTAGTCACTGTGTGTCTCGGTGTATCTAACTGTCTCACTGTGTCTTAGTCACTGTGTGTCTCAGTGTATCTAACTGTGTCTCACTGTGTCTCAGTCACTGTGTGTCTCAGTGTATCTAACTGTGTCTCACTGTGTCTTAGTCACTGTGTGTCTCAGTGTATCTAACTGTGTCTCACTGTGTCTTAGTCACTGTGTGTCTCGGTGTATCTAACTGTCTCACTGTGTCTTAGTCACTGTGTGTCTCAGTGTATCTAACTGTGTCTCACTGTGTCTTAGTCACTGTGTGTCTCGGTGTATCTAACTGTCTCACTGTGTCTTAGTCACTGTGTGTCTCGGTGTATCTAACTGTGTCTCACTGTGTCTTAGTCACTGTGTGTCTCAGTGTATCTAACTGTGTCTCACTGTGTCTTAGTCACTGTGTGTCTCGGTGTATCTAACTGTCTCACTGTGTCTTAGTCACTGTGTGTCTCAGTGTATCTAACTGTGTCTCACTGTGTCTTAGTCACTGTGTGTCTCAGTGTATCTAACTGTGTCTCACTGTGTCTTTGTCACTGTGTGTCTCAGTGTATCTAACTGTGTCTCACTGTGTCTTAGTCACTGTGTGTCTCAGTGTATCTAACTGTGTCTCACTGTGTCTTAGTCACTGTGTGTCTCAGTGTATCTAACTGTCTCACTGTGTCTTAGTCACTGTGTGTCTCAGTGTATCTAACTGTGTCTCACTGTGTCTTAGTCACTGTGTGTCTCAGTGTATCTAACTGTGTCTCACTGTGTCTTAGTCACTGTGTGTCTCAGTGTATCTAACTGTGTCTCACTGTGTCTTAGTCACTGTGTGTCTCAGTGTATCTGTGTCTCACTGTGTCTTAGTCACTGTGTGTCTCAGTGTATCAAACTGTGTCTCACTGTGTCTCAGTCACTGTGTGTCTCAGTGTATCTAACTGTGTCTCACTGTGTCTTAGTCACTGTGTGTCTCAGTGTATCTAACTGTGTCTCACTGTGTCTTAGTCACTGTGTGTCTCAGTGTATCTGTGTCTCACTGTGTCTTAGTCACTGTGTGTCTCAGTGTATCTGTGTCTCACTGTGTCTTAGTCACTGTGTGTCTCAGTGTATCTAACTGTGTCTCACTGTGTCTTAGTCACTGTGTGTCTCAGTGTATCTAACTGTGTCTCACTGTGTCTTAGTCACTGTGTGTCTCGGTGTATCTAACTGTGTCTCACCGTGTCTTAGTCACTGTGTGTCTCAGTGTATCTAACTGTGTCTCACTGTGTCTAAGTCACTGTGTGTCTCGGTGTATCTAACTGTGTCTCACTGTGTCTTAGTCACTGTGTGTCTCGGTGTATCTAACTGTGTCTCACTGTGTCTAAGTCACTGTGTGTCTCGGTGTATCTAACTGTGTCTCACTGTGTCTTAGTCACTGTGTGTCTCAGTGTATCTGTGTCTCACTGTGTCTTAGTCACTGTGTGTCTCAGTGTATCTAACTGTCTCACTGTGTCTAAGTCACTGTGTGTCTCAGTGTATCTAACTGTGTCTCACTGTGTCTTAGTCACTGTGTGTCTCAGTGTATCTAACTGTGTCTCACTGTGTCTTAGTCACTGTGTGTCTCAGTGTATCTAACTGTCTCACTGTGTCTTAGTCACTGTGTGTCTCAGTGTATCTAACTGTGTCTCACTGTGTCTTAGTCACTGTGTGTCTCGGTGTATCTGTGTTTCACTGTGTCTTAGTCACTGTGTGTCTCAGTGTATCTAACTGTGTCTCACTGTGTCTTAGTCACTGTGTGTCTCAGTGTATCTACCTGTCTCACTGTGTCTTAGTCACTGTGTGTCTCAGTGTATCTAACTGTGTCTCACTGTGTCTTAGTCACTGTGTGTCTCAGTGTATCTAACTGTGTCTCACTGTGTCTTAGTCACTGTGTGTCTCGGTGTATCTAACTGTCTCACTGTGTCTTAGTCACTGTGTGTCTCAGTGTATCTAACTGTGTCTCACTGTGTCTTAGTCACTGTGTGTCTCAGTGTATCTAACTGTGTCTCACTGTGTCTTTGTCACTGTGTGTCTCAGTGTATCTAACTGTCTCACTGTGTCTTAGTCACTGTGTGTCTCGGTGTATCTAACTGTGTCTCACTGTGTCTTAGTCACTGTGTGTCTCGGTGTATCTAACTGTCTCACTGTGTCTTAGTCACTGTGTGTCTCAGTGTATCTAACTGTGTCTCACTGTGTCTTAGTCACTGTGTGTCTCAGTGTATCTAACTGTGTCTCACTGTGTCTTAGTCACTGTGTGTCTCAGTGTATCTAACTGTGTCTCACTGTGTCTTAATCACTGTGTGTCTCAGTGTATCTAACTGTCTCACTGTGTCTTAGTCACTGTGTGTCTCAGTGTATCTAACTGTGTCTCACTGTGTCTTAATCACTGTGTGTCTCAGTGTATCTAACTGTCTCACTGTGTCTTAATCACTGTGTGTCTCAGTGTATCTAACTGTGTCTCACTGTGTCTTAGTCACTGTGTGTCTCAGTGTATCTAACTGTGTCTCACTGTGTCTTAGTCACTGTGTGTCTCAGTGTATCTAACTGTGTCTCACTGTGTCTTAGTCACTGTGTGTCTCGGTGTATCTAACTGTGTCTCACTGTGTCTTAGTCACTGTGTGTCTCGGTGTATCTAACTGTGTCTCACTGTGTCTTAGTCACTGTGTGTCTCGGTGTATCTAACTGTGTCTCACTGTGTCTTAGTCACTGTGTGTCTCGGTGTATCTAACTGTGTCTCACTGTGTCTAAGTCACTGTGTGTCTCAGTGTATCTAACTGTGTCTCACTGTGTCTTAGTCACTGTGTGTCTCAGTGTATCTGTGTCTCACTGTGTCTTAGTCACTGTGTGTCTCAGTGTATCTGTGTCTCACTGTGTCTTAGTCACTGTGTGTCTCAGTGTATCTAACTGTCTCACTGTGTCTAAGTCACTGTGTGTCTCAGTGTATCTAACTGTGTCTCACTGTGTCTTAGTCACTGTGTGTCTCAGTGTATCTAACTGTGTCTCACTGTGTCTTAGTCACTGTGTGTCTCAGTGTATCTAACTGTCTCACTGTGTCTTAGTCACTGTGTGTCTCAGTGTATCTAACTGTGTCTCACTGTGTCTTAGTCACTGTGTGTCTCAGTGTATCTAACTGTGTCTCACTGTGTCTTAGTCACTGTGTGTCTCAGTGTATCTAACTGTGTCTCACTGTGTCTTAGTCACTGTGTGTCTCAGTGTATCTAACTGTGTCTCACTGTGTCTTAGTCACTGTGTGTCTCAGTGTATCTAACTGTGTCTCACTGTGTCTTAGTCACTGTGTGTCTCAGTGTATCTAACTGTGTCTTACTGTGTCTAAGTCACTGTGTGTCTCAGTGTATCTAACTGTGTCTCACTGTGTCTTAGTCACTGTGTGTCTCAGTGTATCTAACTGTCTCACTGTATCTTAGTCACTGTGTGTCTCAGTGTATCTAACTGTGTCTCACTGTGTCTTAGTCACTGTGTGTCTCAGTGTATCTAACTGTCTCACTGTGTCTTAGTCACTGTGTGTCTCAGTGTATCTAACTGTGTCTCACTGTGTCTTAGTCACTGTGTGTCTCAGTGTATCTAACTGTGTCTCACTGTGTCTTAGTCACCTCTGTGTCTCAGTGTATCTGTGTCTCACTGTGTCCTAGTCACTCAGTCTCTCTGTGATTCAGTTGCTGTGTTCACAGTATATATATAATATATATACAGTGTCTCAGCGTGTGTCTGTCTGTCCTTCAGAAGGTAAAAAAAATAAAAATAATAATAATAATAATTCCTCACACTTCTATAGCACTTTTCTGGACACTCCACTCAAAGCGCTGTACAGGTCATGGGGACCCCCTCCACTGACGGGCGCTCATAGTAAAAGTATAGTAAGGGGCCGGAGCGCCCTCAGGAGGAGAGATGACGCTCTGCCCAGTGGGACGCTGGTTGTGAAACCCGGCAGTAGTTACACACTGAGACTGTTCTGGACTGTCCTGCACACTGAAATGGCGGAGACGATCTCTGTGCTGTGCTGCCGTTCCGGAGATCACAGTGAAACAGTGCCTTCTACATTTCTATCAAGCCACACGCTGGCACTGTTTATAATAACAATGATAATCAGAATTCCTCACACTTCTAGAGCGCTGTTCTGGACACTCCACTCAGAGCGCTGTACAGGTCAGGGGGATCCCCTCCACCCCCACCAGTGTGCAGCCCCACCTGGAGAACGCTCCCCACACACCAGCTCTCAGTGGGGAGGAGAGCAGAGTGACGGAGCCAGTTCAGAGAGGGGGGTTATTAGGAGGCCATGAGGGGTAAAGGCCAGGGGGAAATTTGGCCAGGACACTGGGGTAACACCCCTACTCTTGTCGAGAGACACCCTGGGATTTTTAATGACCACAGAGAGTCGGGACCTCGGTTTTACGTCTCATCCGAAGGACGGCACCTGTTTACAGTCTAGTGTCCCCATCACTGTACTGGGGCATCAGGACCCACACAGACCGCAGGGTGAGAGCGCCCCCTGCTGGCCCCACTCACACCTCTCCCAGGAGTCTCCCCTCCAGGTACTGGCCAGGCTCCCCCTGCTGGGCTCCAGTGGGGCTGCCAGCTGGGAGCTGCAGGGTGACATGGCTACTGGCCATATGATGGTACAGTGCTGGTACGGTGTCTCAGCGTGTGTGTCTGTCCTTCAGGAGGTACGGTGTCTCAGCGTGTGTGTGTCTGCCCTTCAGGAGGTACGGTGTCTCAGCGTGTGTGTGTCTGTCCTTCAGGAGGTACGGTGTCTCAGTGTGTCTGTGTCTGTCCTTCAGGAGGTACGGTGTCTCAGCGTGTGTGTGTCTGTCCTTCAGGAGGTACGCTGTCTCAGCGTGTGTGTGTCTGTCCTTCAGGAGGTACGGTGTCTCAGCGTGTGTGTGTCTGTCCTTCAGGAGGTACGCTGTCTCAGCGTGTGTGTGTCTGTCCTTCAGGAGGTACGCTGTCTCAGCGTGTGTGTGTCTTTCCTTCAGGAGGTACGCTGTCTCAGTGTGTCTGTGTCTGTCCTTAAGGAGGTACGGTGTCTCAGCGTGTGTGTGTCTGTCCTTCAGGAGGTACGCTGTCTCAGCGTGTGTGTGTCTGTCCTTCAGGAGGTACGGTGTCTCAGCGTGTCTGTGTCTGTCCTTCAGGAGGTACGGTGTCTCAGCGTGTGTGTGTCTGTCCTTCAGGAGGTACGCTGTCTCAGCGTGTGTGTGTCTGTCCTTCAGGAGGTACGCTGTCTCAGCGTGTGTGTGTCTGTCCTTCAGGAGGTACGCTGTCTCAGCGTGTGTGTGTCTGTCCTTCAGGAGGTACGGTGTCTCAGTGTGTCTGTGTCTGTCCTTCAGGAGGTACGGTGTCTCAGCGTGTGTGTGTCTGTCCTTCAGGAGGTACGCTGTCTCAGCGTGTGTGTGTCTGTCCTTCAGGAGGTACGGTGTCTCAGCGTGTGTGTGTCTGTCCTTCAGGAGGTACGGTGTCTCAGTGTGTGTGTGTCTGTCCTTCAGGAGGTACGGTGTCTCAGTGTGTGTGTGTCTGTCCTTCAGGAGGTACGGTGCCTCAGTGTCTCTGTCTGTCCTTCAGGACGGTATAGCACAGGGACAGACAGACGTTTTGCTCTTCTTGAGGAGCTCTTCCAGAAGTTTCCTAGGATGCCAATCAACGTTGAAATCAAGGAGGATAATGAAATGCTTATTAAGAAGGTGAGTGGTTGTCTCCCCTTCTGACTACCTGTCTGTCCTTTTGGTTGCCTACATTTCTGAATGTTGATGTACCATGACTTTCCAGTCTGCTGCAGTGTCCAGTCAGTGTGTGTATTAACCCCTCTCTCTCTCAGTGCAGTGTTAATGTACTGGAGTGTCCAGTCAGTGTGTCTGTATTAACCCCTCTCTCTCTCAGTGCAGTGTTAATGTACTGGAGTGTCCAGTCAGTGTGTCTGTATTAACCCCTCTCTCTCAGTGCAGTGTTAATGTACTGGAGTGTCCAGTCAGTGTGTCTGTATTAACCCCTCTCTCTCTCTCAGTGCAGTGTTAATGTACTGGAGTGTCCAGTCAGTGTGTGTGTATTAACCCCTCTCTCTCAGTGCAGTGTTAATGTACTGGAGTGTCCAGTCAGTGTGTGTGTATTAACCCCTCTCTCTCTCAGTGCAGTGTTAATGTACTGGAGTGTCCAGTCAGTGTGTCTGTATGAACCCCTCTCTCTCTCAGTGCAGTGTTAATGTACTGGAGTGTCCAGTCAGTGTGTCTGTATGAACCCCTCTCTCTCAGTGCAGTGTTAATGTACTGGAGTGTCCAGTCAGTGTGTGTGTATTAACCCCTCTCTCTCTCAGTGCAGTGTTAATGTACTGGAGTGTCCAGTCAGTGTGTCTGTATTAACCCCTCTCTCTCTCAGTGCAGTGTTAATGTACTGGAGTGTCCAGTCAGTGTATCTTTATGAACCCCCTTCTCTCTCAGTGCAGTGTTAATGTCCTGGAGTGTCCAGTCAGTGTGTGTATTAACCCCTCTCTCTCTCAGTGCAGTGTTAATGTACTGGAGTGTCCAGTCAGTGTGTCTGTATTAACCCCTCTCTCTCTCAGTGCAGTGTTAATGTACTGGAGTGTCCAGTCAGTGTGTCTGTATTAACCCCTCTCTCTCTCAGTGCAGTGTTAATGTACTGGAGTGTCCAGTCAGTGTGTCTGTATGAACCCCTCTCTCTCTCAGTGCAGTGTTAATGTACTGGAGTGTCCAGTCAGTGTGTCTGTATTAACCCCCCTCTCTCTCAGTGCAGTGTTAATGTACTGGAGTGTCCAGTCAGTGTGTCTGTATGAACCCCTCTCTCTCTCAGTGCAGTGTTAATGTACTGGAGTGTCCAGTCAGTGTGTCTGTATTAACCCCTCTCTCTCTCAGTGCAGTGTTAATGTACTGGAGTGTCCAGTCAGTGTGTCTGTATGAACCCCTCTCTCTCTCAGTGCAGTGTTAATGTACTGGAGTGTCCAGTCAGTGTGTCTGTATTAACCCCCCTCTCTCTCAGTGCAGTGTTAATGTACTGGAGTGTCCAGTCAGTGTGTGTGTATTAACCCCTCTCTCTCTCAGGTGTCAGAGTTAGTAAAGAGGTATAACAGAGAAGACATCACTGTGTGGGCCAGTGTCAAATCTCACATAATGAAGAAGTGCCGGAAGGAGGTGTGTCACTCTTTTCACCTGTCTGTCCTTATAAAAGTCTATATTGAAATCTGTATTAATCTCTGTGTGAGGAGTGTCTCTGGGGTCTGTATTAGGGTCTGTGTTCATCTCTCTGTGTGAGGAGTGTCTCTGGGGTCTGTATTAGGGCCTGTATTCATCTCTCTGTGTGAGGAGTGTCTCTGGGGTCTGTATTAGGGTCTGTGTTCATCTCCCTGTGTGAGGAGTGTCTCTGGGGTCTGTATTAGGGTCTGTGTTCATCTCTCTGTGTGAGGAGTGTCTCTGGGGTCTGTATTAGGGTCTGTGTTCATCTCTCTGTGTGAGGAGTGTCTCTGGGGTCTGTATTAGGGTCTGTGTTCATCTCTCTGTGTGTGGAGTGTCTCTGGGGTCTGTATTAGGTTCTGTATTCATCGCTCTGTGTGAGTAGTGTCTTTGGGGTCTGTATTAGGATCTGTATTGGTCTCTCTGTGTGAGGAGTGTCTCTGGGGTCTGTATTCATCTCTCTGTGTGAGGAGTGTCTCTGGGGTCTGTATTAGGGTCTGTGTTCATCTCTCTGTATGAGGAGTGTCTCTGGGGTCTGTATTCATCTCTCTGTGTGAGGAGTGTCTCTGGGGTCTGTATTAGGATCTGTATTGATCTCTCTGTGTGAGGAGTGTCTCTGGGGTCTGTATTAGGGCCTGTATTCATCTCTCTGTGTGAGGAGTGTATCTGGGGTCTGTATTAGGGTCTGTGTTCATCTCTCTGTGTGAGGAGTGTCTCTGGGGTCTGTATTAGGGTCTGTGTTCATCTCTCTGTGTGAGGAGTGTCTCTGGGGTCTGTATTAGGGTCTGTGTTCATCTCTCTGTGTGAGGAGTGTCTCTGGGGTCTGTATTAGGGTCTGTATTCATCTCTCTGTGTGAGGAGTGTCTCTGGGCTCTGTGTTCATCTCTCTGTGTGAGGAGTGTCTCTGGGGTCTGTATTAGGGTCTGTGTTCATCTCTCTGTGTGAGGAGTGTCTCTGGGGTCTGTATCAGGGTCTGTATTCATCTCTCTGTGTGAGGAGTGTCTCTGGGGTCTGTATAAGGGTCTGTATTGATCTCTCTGTGTGAGGAGTGTCTCTGGGGTCTGTATTCATCTCTCTGTGTGAGGAGTGTCTCTGGGGTCTGTATTAGGGTCTGTATTCATCTCTCTGTGTGAGGAGTGTCTCTGGGGTCTGTATTAGGGTCTGTATTCATCTCTCTGTGTGAGGAGTGTCTCTGGGGTCTGTGTTCATCTCTCTGTGTGAGGAGTGTCTCTGGGGTCTGTATTAGGGTCAGTATTCATCTCTCTGTGTGAGGAGTGTCTCTGGGGTCTGTATTAGGGTCTGTATTCATCTCTCTGTGTGAGGAGTGTCTCTGGGGTCTGTATTAGGGTCTGTATTCATCTCTCTGTGTGAGGAGTGTCTCTGGGGTCTGTATTAGGGTCTGTGTTCATCTCTCTGTGTGAGGAGTGTCTCTGGGGTCTGTATTAGGGTCTGTGTTCATCTCTCTGTGTGAGGAGTGTCTCTGGGGTCTGTGTTCATCTCTCTGTGTGAGGAGTGTCTCTGGGGTCTGTATTAGGATCTGTCTTAATCTCTCTGTGTGAGGAGTGTCTCTGGGGTCTGTATTAGGGTCTGTATTCATCTCTCTGTGTGAGGAGTGTCTCTGGGGTCTGTATTAGGGTCTGTATTCATCTCTCTGTGTGAGGAGTGTCTCTGGGGTCTGTATTAGGGTCTGTGTTCATCTCTCTGTGTCAGGAGTGTCTCTGGGGTCTGTATTAGGGTCTGTGTTCATCTCTCTGTGTGAGGAGTGTCTCTGGGGTCTGTGTTCATCTCTCTGTGTGAGGAGTGTCTCTGGGGTGTGTATGAGGGTCTGTATTGATCTCTCTGTGTGTGGAGTGTCTCTGGGGTCTGTATTCATCTCTCTGTGTGAGGAGTGTCTCTGGGGTCTGTATTGGGGTCTGTATTGATCTCTCTGTGTGAGGAGTGTCTCTGGGGTCTGTATTGGGGTCTGTATTGATCTCTCTGTTTGAGGAGTGTCTCTGGGGTCTGTGTTCATCTCTCTGTGTGAGGAGTGTCTCTGGGGTCTGTATTAGGGTCTGTATTCATCTCTCTGTGTGAGGAGTGTCTCTGGGGTCTGTGTTCATCTCTCTGTGTGAGGAGTGTCTCTGGGGTGTGTATGAGGGTCTGTATTGATCTCTCTGTGTGTGGAGTGTCTCTGGGGTCTGTATTCATCTCTCTGTGTGAGGAGTGTCTCTGGGGTCTGTATTGGGGTCTGTATTGATCTCCCTGTGTGAGGAGTGTCTCTGGGGTCTGTATTAGGGTCTGTGTTCATCTCCCTGTGTGAGGAGTGTCTCTGGGGTCTGTATTAGGGTCTGTGTTCATCTCTCTGTGTGAGGAGTGTCTCTGGGGTCTGTATTAGGGTCTGTATTCATCTCTCTGTGTGAGGAGTGTCTCTGGGGTCTGTATTAGGGTCTGTGTTCATCTCTCTGTGTGAGGAGTGTCTCTGGGGTCTGTGTTCATCTCTCTGTGTGAGGAGTGTCTCTGGGGTCTGTATTAGGGTCTGTGTTCATCTCTCTGTGTGAGGAGTGTCTCTGGGGTCTGTATTAGGGTCTGTGTTCATCTCTCTGTGTGAGGAGTGTCTCTGGGGTCTGTATTAGGGTCTGTATTCATCTCTCTGTGTGAGGAGTGTCTCTGGGGTCTGTGTTCATCTCTCTGTGTGAGGAGTGTCTCTGGGGTCTGTATTAGGGTCTGTATTCATCTCTCTGTGTGAGGAGTGTCTCTGGGGTCTGTATTAGGGTCTGTGTTCATCTCTCTGTGTGAGGAGTGTCTCTGGGGTCTGTATTAGGGTCTGTATTCATCTCTCTGTGTGAGGAGTGTCTCTGGGGTCTGTATTAGGGTCTGTGTTCATCTCTCTGCTCTCTGTAGAACCCCTCCATGCCCTTTGCCTTCACGGTGCCCCGTGTGGTCCAGCTCCTCCTGCTCTACTACTCTGGTCTGCTGCCCTTTGTCTCTGTGGGCGAGAGCTTCCTGCAGGGCTACATTCCCAGCATCATCAACCGGTGAGTGTCGACCTCCTTCCTCCTGCCTCCTCTCCCTCTCTGAGGACTGAGGACTCAGTCTCTCTCTTCCTCTCTCTGTCCCTCTCTGTCCCCCTCTCCGACAGGACCTTCATCCCGGAGTCTCCGATCCTGCGCAGCAGAATCGTCGTCTCCCTGCTGGACAAGTGAGTGAGTCTTCACTGCCGAGGCAGGGAGCGACGATGATGATGATAGTGATAGTGGTGATGATGACGATGATGATAAAGACAATGAAGGTGATCATGAGGACAGTTGCGATGACAGTGACGATGATGCTGATGGTGATGATAACGACGATGATGGTAATGAGGGTGATGAAGATGATGATGAGGATCATGGTGATGACAGTGACGGTGATGATGAGAATGATGATGATGGTGATGACAGCGATGAAGATGATGATGACGATGACGGTGATGATGATGATGATGGTGATGATAATGATGATGGTGATGACAGCGATGAAGATGATGACGATGACGGTGATGAAGATGATGATGATTATGGTGATGATGAGGATGGCGATGACGATCATGACGATGAGGATGATGGAGATGATGAGGATGATGGTGAAGACAGTGATGATGATGGTAAAGACAGTGATGAAGATGAGAATGATGGTGATGACAGTGACGGTGATGATAACAACAATGATGGTGATGAAGAGGATAATGGCGATGATGAGGATGATGGTGATGACAGTAATGGTGATGATGATGGTGATGAAGATGATGGTGAAGACAGTGAGGAAGAGGATGGTGATGACAGTGATGACGATGATCATTAAGAGGATGATGGTGATGAAGATGAGGATGATGATGGTGATGACAGCGATGAAGATGATGATGACGATGACGGTGATGAAGATGATTATGGTGATGATGAGGATGACGATGACGATCATGACAATGAGGATGATGGCGATGATGAGGATGATGGTGAAGACAGTGACGGTAATGATGATGGTGAAGACAGTGATGAAGATGAGCATGATGGTGAGGACAGTGACGGTGATGATGATGGTGGTGATGACGATGATGATGATGGTGAAGGCAGTGATGAATTTGATGACGATGATGAAGTTGATGGTGCTGACAGTGATGGTGACGAATATGATGATGATGACTAACGACAGATCCTTCAATCACTGTCGATCTTTACGTTTCAGAGTCTTAATGCAGAAACAGCTTTTTAAACACCTGGCAGCACGAGGCATCCAGGTACGAAACCTTCATCACCCTCTCTCAACCTCTCTCAGTGTGTGTGTATTAACCCCTCTCTCTCTCTCAGTGCAGTGTTAATGTACTGGAGTGTCCAGTCAGTGTGTCTGTATTAACCCCTCTCTCTCTCTCAGTGCAGTGTTAATGTACTGGAGTGTCCAGTCAGTGTGTCTGTATTAACCCCCCTCTCTCTCAGTGCAGTGTTAATGTACTGGAGTGTCCAGTCAGTGTGTCTGTATTAACCCCTCTCTCTCTCAGTGCAGTGTTAATGTACTGGAGTGTCCAGTCAGTGTGTGTGTATTAACCCCTCTCTCTCTCAGTGCAGTGTTAATGTACTGGAGTGTCCAGTCAGTGTGTCTGTATTAACCCCTCTCTCTCTCTCTCTCAGTGCAGTGTTAATGTACTGGAGTGTCCAGTCAGTGTGTCTGTATTAACCCCTCTCTCTCTCAGTGCAGTGTTAATGTACTGGAGTGTCCAGTCAGTGTGTCTGTATTAACCCCTCTCTCTCTCAGTGCAGTGTTAATGTACTGGAGTGTCCAGTCAGTGTGTCTGTATGAACCCCTCTCTCCTCTCTTAATTCAGTTCAATTCAATTCAATTCAAGGTGCTTTATTAGCATGACCGATGGGTACAATCAGTGTTGCCAAAGCAGATAAAAATAATAAAATTAACATGGAACAAAACAAAAAATAAAAGTAAAATAAAATCTACAGACATGTTACAGACATTTACAACACAGACATGTTATAAAATATTGACATATACTGTAGGCGGCTGGAGCATTATTGGGAGACAGACTCACTGTTCCTCAGGCTGGGACAGGAGATCACATACTGGGCTGCCAGATCAACTGAGTTCCCTCCTCCATCTCCCAGTAGGATTGGGACCCGTTGTGATTCTGGCAGGTGTGTGAACTCTGGGACTAGATTTCTGAATTTCGGGAAGACTGTTTCTCTAATCCCAGAGTATCTGTCACAGTGCAGTAGGAAGTGCACTTCTGTCTCTATTTCTCCCTGCTGGCAGTGGGAGCACAGCCTGTCCTCTCTGGACAGCCAGG
The DNA here is from genome assembly GCF_055471065.1 of Atractosteus spatula. Classification (NCBI taxonomy): domain Eukaryota; kingdom Metazoa; phylum Chordata; class Actinopteri; order Semionotiformes; family Lepisosteidae; genus Atractosteus; species Atractosteus spatula. The sequence continues at coordinate 10,593,261 of NC_142710.1, read as the reverse complement.
TCTGCCTGTGTCCAGTGTGTGTGTCCAGGCTGTGGTCACTGAGCCTGTCCTCTCTGGACAGCCAGGTCTGCCTGTGTCCAGTGTGTGTGTCCAGGCTGTGGTCACTGAGCCTGTCCTCTCTGGGCAGCCAGGTCTGCCTGTGTCCAGTGTGAATGTCCGGGCTGTGGTCACTGAGCCTGTCCTCTCTGGACAGCCAGGTCTGCCTGTGTCCAGTGTGTGTGTCCAGGCTGTGGTCACTGAGCCTGTCCTCTCTGGGCAGCCAGGTCTGCCTGTGTCCAGTGTGTGTGTCCAGGCTGTGGTCACTGAGCCTGTCCTCTCTGGACAGCCAGGTCTGCCTGTGTCCATTGTGTGTGTCCGGGCTGTGGTCACTGAGCCTGTCCTCTCTGGACAGCCAGGTCTGCCTGTGTCCAGTGTGTGTGTCCAGGCTGTGGTCACTGAGCCTGTCCTCTCTGGACAGCCAGGTCTGCCTGTGTCCAGTGTGTGTGTCCAGGCTGTGGTCACTGAGCCTGTACTTCGTCAGGGTCTGTTTCTGTTTGTTGTTTCTTATCTTAGTCAAATATTCAGCTAGTGTGTATTGTCTGTTTAGGGTTCTGTAGCATTCCAGTTTGTGTTGTGTTTGTGTGTGTGTGTCCCAGTGTGTGAGATATTGCTGTTTGATCTGTGCTGTGATGTGGTTGAGTCTGGGTTGTGGTGCTCTAGCAGTGCTGTCCTGAGGCTGGTTGTGTGTTGTGCTGTGATGTGGTGGAGTCTGGGTTGTGGTGCTCTAGCAGTGCTGTCCTGAGGCTGGTTGTGTGTTGTGTGTGTTGTGCTGTGATGTGGTGGAGTCTGGGTTGTGGTGCTCTAGCAGTGCTGTCCTGAGGCTGGTTGTGTGTTGTGTGTGTTGTGCTGTGATGTGGTGGAGTCTGGGTTGTGGTGCTCTAGCAGTGCTGTCCTGAGGCTGGTTGTGTGTTGTGTGTGTTGTGCTGTGATGTGGTGGAGTCTGGGTTGTGGTGCTCTAGCAGTGCTGTCCTGAGGCTGGTTGTGTGTTGTGCTGTGATGTGCTTGAGTCTGAGTTGTGGTGCTCTAGCAGTGCTGTCCTGAGGCTGGTTGTGTGTTGTGTGTGTTGTGCTGTGATGTGGTGGATTCTGGGTTGTGGTGCTCTAGCAGTGCTGTCCTGAGGCTGGTTGTGTGTTGTGTGTGTTGTGCTGTGATGTGGTGGAGTCTGGGTTGTGGTGCTCTAGCAGTGCTGTCCTGAGGCTGGTTGTGTGTTGTGTGTGTTGTGCTGTGATGTGGTGGAGTCTGGGTTGTGGTGCTCTAGCAGTGCTGTCCTGAGGCTGGTTGTGTGTTGTGTGTGTTGTGCTGTGATGTGGTGGAGTCTGGGTTGTGGTGCTCTAGCAGTGCTGTCCTGAGGCTGGTTGTGTGTTGTGTGTGTTGTGCTGTGATGTGGTGGAGTCTGGGTTGTGGTGCTCTAGCAGTACTGTCCTGAGGCTGGTTGTGTGTGTTGTGCTGTGATGTGGTGGAGTCTGGGTTGTGGTGCTCTAGCAGTGCTGTCCTGAGGCTGGTTGTGTGTTGTGTGTGTTGTGCTGTGATGTGGTGGAGTCTGGGTTGTGGTGCTCTAGCAGTGCTGTCCTGAGGCTGGTTGTGTGTTGTGTGTGTTGTGCTGTGATGTGGTGGAGTCTGGGTTGTGGTGCTCTAGCAGTGCTGTCCTGAGGCTGGTTGTGTGTTGTGTGTGTTGTGCTGTGATGTGGTGGAGTCTGGGTTGCGGTGCTCTAGCAGTGCTGTCCTGAGGCTGGTTGTGTGTTGTGTGTGTTGTGCTGTGATGTGGTGGAGTCTGGGTTGTGGTGCTCTAGCAGTGCTGTCCTGAGGCTGGTTGTGTGTTGTGTGTGTTGTGCTGTGATGTGGTGGAGTCTGGGTTGTGGTGCTCTAGCAGTGCTGTCCTGAGGCTGGTTGTGTGTTGTGTGTGTTGTGCTGTGATGTGGTGGAGTCTGGGTTGTGGTGCTCTAGCAGTACTGTCCTGAGGCTGGTTGTGTGTGTTGTGCTGTGATGTGGTGGAGTCTGGGTTGTGGTGCTCTAGCAGTGCTGTCCTGAGGCTGGTTGTGTGTTGTGTGTGTTGTGCTGTGATGTGGTGGAGTCTGGGTTGTGGTGCTCTAGCAGTGCTGTCCTGAGGCTGGTTGTGTGTTGTGTGTGTTGTGCTGTGATGTGGTGGAGTCTGGGTTGTGGTGCTCTAGCAGTACTGTCCTGAGGCTGGTTGTGTGTTGTGTGTGTTGTGCTGTGATGTGGTGGAGTCTGGGTTGTGGTGCTCTAGCAGTGCTGTCCTGAGGCTGGTTGTGTGTTGTGTGTGTTGTGCTGTGATGTAGTGGAGTCTGGGTTGTGGTGCTCTAGCAGTGCTGTCCTGAGGCTGGTTGTGTGTTGTGTGTGTTGTGCTGTGATGTGGTGGAGTCTGGGTTGTGGTGCTCTAGCAGTGCTGTCCTGAGGCTGGTTGTGTGTTTGTGTTGTGCTGTGATGTGGTGGAGTCTGGGTTGTGGTGCTCTAGCAGTGTTGTCCTGAGGCTGGTTGTGTGTTGTGTGTGTTGTGCTGTGATGTGGTGGAGTCTGGGTTGTGGTGCTCTAGCAGTGTTGTCCTGAGGCTGGTTGTGTGTTGTGTGTGTTGTGCTGTGATGTGGTGGAGTCTGGGTTGTGGTGCACTAGCAGTGCTATCCTGAGGCTGGTTAGTGTCGGTATGGCTCAGGTCAGTGAGCCTCAGGACCAGCTGGCTCAGGGGGCTCTGTTTTGGGCTCAGCTCGTGTGTCCGTGTGTGAGGCAGTGTTGTGTGTCTTGTGTTGTTGCAGTGTTGTCCTGAGGCTGGTTAGTGTCGGTGTGGCTCAGGTCGGTGAGCCTCAGGACCAGCTGGCTCAGGGGGCTGTGTTTTGGGCTCAGCTCTTGGCTCAGCAGGGCTCTGTGGTGGTAGGAATTTTGGTCGCTGTATTTTAGGTGTAGCCAATACTTGAATACTCTCTTCTGTATGTTTATCAACCTCTCTCTCTCTCCCAGGTCCATCTCTTCGTGTGCAATGAGGACAGTGACTTCCAGAGAGCCTTCTCTCTCGGAGCAACAGGAGTGATGACAGACTACCCCTCCCGACTGCGGGATTACCTCACCAGACACCCCCCGCCCCCTCGCCCCGCCAGCCAATAGCCCCGCACTGCACACCCATGTGCCTGTGGATAAGCCACACCCCGTTTTTCCTGGCCGCCAATAGGATGGCTCAGAACCATTCTACTAATTATAAATTCTACATTCTCGTGCTTCATGTCTGCAGTGATTGGGCAGTGCGGCGACGGACTCCTCCCCCTTTTCCCCTCAGTATTCCCCATTCAGTGTTACGGGACAGAGACTGGGGAGGTGTCCTCTTCATCTGAATAAAGGCCCCAGTTTCCTGTAATGGTGATTAATTTATTTTTTAATTTACTTTTATTGGTCTATTATTTTTCAGGTGACAGCTTTCACTTTCTCAGAGTTTGCATATCATGTAATGGCTTGTAATGTGGTTTTAATAATATGGTTGTAACTAGAGTTTGTGCTGTACTGGGACTGTAGCTCCTATTGTAATGGGACTGTTGTAGTGTACTGGGACTGTAGCTCCTATTGTAACAGACTGTTCTACTGTACTGGGACTGTAGCTCCTATTGTAACAGACTGTTGTACTGTACTGGGACTGTAGCTCCTATTGTAACAGGACTGGTCTACTGTACTGGGACTGTAGCTCCTATTGTAACAGACTGTTGTACTGTACTGGGACTGTAGCTCCTATTGTAACAGGACTGTTGTACTGGACTGGGACTGTAGCTCCTATTGTAACAGGACTGTTGTACTGTACTGGGACTGTAGCTCCTATTGTAACTGGACTGTTGTACTGTACTGGGACTGTAGCTCCTATTGTAACAGACTGGTCTACTGTACTGGGACTGTAGCTCCTATTGTAACAGACTGTTCTACTGTACTGGGACTGTAGCTCCTATTGTAACAGGACTGTTGTACTGTACTGGGACTGTAGCTCCTATTGTAACTGGACTGTTGTACTGTACTGGGACTGTAGCTCCTATTGTAACAGACTGGTCTACTGTACTGGGACTGTAGCTCCTATTGTAACAGACTGGTCTACTGTACTGGGACTGTAGCTCCTATTGTAACTGGACTGTTGTACTGTACTGGGACTGTAGCTCCTATTGTAACAGACTGGTCTACTGCACTGGGACTGTAGCTCCTATTGTAACAGACTGTTCTACTGTACTGGGACTGTAGCTCCTATTGTAACTGGACTGTTTTACTGTACTGGGACTGTAGCTCCTATTGTAACAGACTGGTCTACTGTACTGGGACTGTAGCTCCTATTGTAACAGACTGTTGTACTGCACTGGGACTGTAGCTCCTATTGTAACAGACTGTTGTACTGTACTGGGACTGTAGCTCCTATTGTAACAGACTGGTCTACTGCACTGGGACTGTAGCTCCTATTGTAACAGACTGTTCTACTGTACTGGGACTGTAGCTCCTATTGTAACTGGACTGTTTTACTGTACTGGGACTGTAGCTCCTATTGTAACAGACTGTTCTACTGTACTGGGACTGTAGCTCCTATTGTAAGAGACTGTTCTACTGTACTGGGACTGTAGCTCCTATTGTAACAGACTGTTCTACTGTACTGGGACTGTAGCTCCTATTGTAACTGGACTGTTGTACTGTACTGGGACTGTAGCTCCTATTTTAACAGACTGTTCTCCTGTACTGGGACTGTAGCTCCTATTGTAACAGGACTGGTCTGCTGTACTGGGACTGTAGCTCCTATTGTAACAGGACTGGTCTGCTGTACTGGGACTGTAGCTCCTATTGTAACAGACTGGTCTACTGTACTGGGACTGTAGCTCCTATTGTAACAGGACTGGTCTACTGTACTGGGACTTTAGCTCCTATTGTAACAGACTGTTGTACTGTACTGGGACTGTAGCTCCTATTGTAACAGGACTGTTGTACTGTACTGGGACTGTAGCTCCTATTGTAACAGACTGTTCTACTGTACTGGGACTGTAGCTCCTATTGTAACAGGACTGTTGTACTGTACTGGGACTGTAGCTCCTATTGTAACAGGACTGTTGTACTGCACTGGGACTGTAGCTCCTATTGTAACAGACTGTTGTACTGCACTGGGACTGTAGCTCCTATTGTAACAGACTGTTCTACTGTACTGGGACTGTAGCTCCTATTGTAACAGACTGGTCTACTGCACTGGGACTGTAGCTCCTATTGTAACAAGACTGTTGTACTGCACTGGGACTGTAGCTCCTATTGTAACAGACTGTTCTACTGTACTGGGACTGTAGCTCCTATTGTAACAGACTGGTCTACTGTACTGGGACTGTAGCTCCTATTGTAACAGGACTGTTCTACTGCACTGGGACTGTAGCTCCTATTGTAACAGGACTGTTGTACTGTACTGGGATTGTAGCTCCTATTGTAACTGGACTGTTCTACTGTACTGGGACTGTAGCTCCTATTGTAACAGACTGTTGTAGTGTACTGGGACTGTAGCTCCTATTGTAACAGACTGGTCTACTGTACTGGGACTGTAGCTCCTATTGTAACAGACTGGTCTACTGCACTGGGACTGTAGCTCCTATTGTAACAGACTGGTCTACTGTACTGGGACTGTAGCTCCTATTGTAACAGGACTGTTCTACTGTACTGGGACTCTAGCTCCTATTGTAACAGGACTGTTCTACTGTACTGGGACTGTAGCTCCTATTGTAACAGACTGGTCTACTGCACTGGGACTGTAGCTCCTATTGTAACAGACTGTTGTACTGTACTGGGACTTTAGCTCCTATTGTAACAGACTGGTCTACTGTACTGGGACTGTAGCTCCTATTGTAACAGGACTGTTGTACTGTACTGGGACTGTAGCTCCTATTGGAACAGACTGGTCTACTGCACTGGGACTGTAGCTCCTATTGTAACAGACTGGTCTACTGTACTGGGACTGTAGCTCCTATTGTAACAGACTGTTGTACTGTACTGGGACTGTAGCTCCTATTGTAACAGACTGGTCTACTGTACTGGGACTGTAGCTCCTATTGTAACAGGACTGGTCTACTGTACTGGGACTGTAGCTCCTATTGTAACAGGACTGTTCTACTGTACTGGGACTGTAGCTCCTATTGTAACAGACTGGTCTACTGCACTGGGACTGTAGCTCCTATTGTAACAGGGCTGTTGTACTGTACTGGGACTGTAGCTCCTATTGTAACAGACTGTTGTACTGTACTGGGACTTTAGCTCCTATTGTAACAGGACTGTTGTACTGTACTGGGACTGTAGCTCCTATTGTAACAGACTGGTCTACTGCACTGGGACTGTAGCTCCTATTGTAACAGACTGGTCTACTGTACTGGGACTGTAGCTCCTATTGTAACAGACTGTTCTACTGTACTGGGACTGTAGCTCCTATTGTAACAGGACTGGTCTACTGTACTGGGACTGTAGCTCCTATTGTAACTGACTGTTGTACTGTACTGGGACTGTAGCTCCTATTGTAACAGACTGTTGTACTGTACTGGGACTTTAGCTCCTATTGTAACAGGACTGTTGTACTGTACTGGGACTGTAGCTCCTATTGTAACAGACTGGTCTACTGCACTGGGACTGTAGCTCCTATTGTAACAGGACTGTTCTACTGTACTGGGACTGTAGCTCCTATTGTAACAGACTGGTCTACTGCACTGGGACTGTAGCTCCTATTGTAACAGACTGTTGTACTGTACTGGGACTTTAGCTCCTATTGTAACAGACTGGTCTACTGTACTGGGACTGTAGCTCCTATTGTAACAGGACTGTTCTACTGTACTGGGACTGTAGCTCCTATTGTAACAGACTGTTCTACTGTACTGGGACTGTAGCTCCTATTGTAACAGACTGTTGTACTGTACTGGGACTGTAGCTCCTATTGTAACAGGACTGGTCTACTGTACTGGGACTGTAGCTCCTATTGTAACAGACTGTTGTACTGTACTGGGACTGTAGCTCCTATTGTAACAGGACTGTTGTACTGGACTGGGACTGTAGCTCCTATTGTAACAGACTGTTGTACTGGACTGGGACTGTAGCTCCTATTGTAACAGGACTGGTCTACTGTACTGGGACTGTAGCTCCTATTGTAACAGACTGTTGTACTGTACTGGGACTGTAGCTCCTATTGTAACAGGACTGTTGTACTGTACTGGGACTGTAGCTCCTATTGTAACAGACTGGTCTACTGTACTGGGACTGTAGCTCCTATTGTAACAGGACTGTTCTACTGTACTGGGATTGCAGCTCCTATTGTAACAGGGCTGTTGTACTGTACTGGGACTGTAGCTCCTATTGTAACAGGACTGTTCTACTGTACTGGGACTGTAGCTCCTATTGTAACAGACTGTTCTACTGTACTGGGACTGTAGCTCCTATTGTAACAGGACTATTGTACTGTACTGGGACTGTAGCTCCTATTGTAACAGGACAGCTGTACTGTACTGGGACTGTAGCTCCTATTGTAACAGACTGGTCTACTGTACTGGGACTGTAGCTCCTATTGTAACAGACTGTTGTACTGTACTGGGACTGTAGCTCCTATTGTAACAGGACAGCTGTACTGTACTGGGACTGTAGCAGATTATGTACTGCTCAGATTATCACCTGTCGGATTGATAATCCTATCCTGGTGATATCGCGGAAGCGTGAAGTGTCTTACTCTCAGTTTGCGGAGAGCAGTATGACCGTCCGCCCGGCGAGCTGACAACTTTCCACACGAGCTCAGAAGAAACGCTGTCGGTCTGGTGTGTTTGCTCCTCTCCTCCCGCCGGTCGCCGGGCTGGTCCCCGGGGGGGGCGGCTCTGTGTCAGACGGGGCTGGTCGTGAGGGTTTCTCGGGAAAGCAGCCACTCCCACGGGGCCGTGCTCTGTGTTCTTGTGTGTTCAGTGTGTTCAGTGTTGGCCACGGTGACGGCGGGGGTCTGTGGGTCAGAGTGCGGTGCGGAACACGGAAGCAAATTCTGTTTTTTTTTTAAACAAGAAAAGAAAATATAATACGAACGGGATTTTATAATTTAATAATTAATAGGGACACTGGTCAGGAGAGGGACACTGTAATACTGGCCGTGTGCGTGACGGTATTTTTCTTAAATGAGTTTTTATTTCAACACCAGAAATACAAAAAAGGAGACAGAGTAAGGAAACGGATACAGAAACAGACCCTTCACAGCCAGAGGAATTCACGACTGTAAAACACTAAACATGATACTTTTTAGATATTTTTTTATCGTAGGTCTCGCCGTTTGACCCTTTAGATAGAACTGAAATAAAAAAGGAATTGTACTTTAAAGGCGTGAACAGAGGGGGCGGTATTAAAACCGTTTACATGTGTGGATAAAGTACTGAGACAAACTGATTCGTGACGACACGTACAGCTCACTGTGAAGATCCCACCAGCGCCGCCCCGGAAGTCCAGGGGCGATCCAGCCACACCGCGCCCGCAGCCCTGGGGGTCCGCTGGGAGTCCGGGAACACCTGCCCCCGTCTCCGCGGGCTTCCTGAACTCCCCTGGCGCGGCCTGGTGGGGGTTTCCCGAGAGGGGGTGTTGATGTTTTGGGGGTGTTTCCTTATTGTCTAGGTATCGGAGCAGACGTGCCAACGCGCATCTCAGTGCGCCCGTCTTTCTGTGACGAAGAAAGCAAGCTGAGCTCTGTGTGTGCTTGTGCCTATGTACAGTGTGTGTGTGTGTTTGTGTGTGCTTGTGCCTATGTACAGTGTGTGTCTATGTACAGTGTGTGTCTATGTGTGTGTGCTCGTGCCTATGTACAGTGTGTGTCTATGTGTGTCTGCTTGTGCCTATGTACAGTGTGTGTCTGTGTGTGTGCTTGTGCCTATGTACAGTGTGTGTCTATGTGTGTGTGCTCGTGCCTATGTACAGTGTGTGTCTATGTGTGTCTGCTTGTGCCTATGTACAGTGTGTGTCTGTGTGTGTGCTTGTGCCTATGTACAGTGTGTGTCTATGTGTGTGTGCTTGTGCCTATGTACAGTGTGTGTCTATGTGTGTGTGCTCGTGCCTATGTACAGTGTGTGTCTATGTGTGTCTGCTTGTGCCTATGTACAGTGTGTGTCTGTGTGTGTGCTTGTGCCTATGTACAGTGTGTGTCTATGTGTGTGTGCTTGTGCCTATGTACAGTGTGTGTCTATGTGTGTGTGCTCGTGCCTATGTACAGTGTGTGTCTATGTGTGTCTGCTTGTGCCTATGTACAGTGTGTGTCTGTGTGTGTGCTTGTGCCTATGTACAGTGTGTGTCTATGTGTGTGTGCTTGTGCCTATGTACAGTGTGTGTGTGTGTGCCTGTTGCTTGCTGGGATAGGAGCGCCTGCTCCGCTGTGACCCTGAGCTGGACCGAGCGGTTAGAAGCCAGAGGGACTGTGGGCTCAGATGGACACTGGTCAGGACAGAGACACTGGTCAGGAGACCACTCTCTCTGTCCTGACCAGTGTCCCTCTGGGCATGCCAACATCACACAATTATAAAAAGGAACAGCTCCTCCACACAATAACACAACAGCTCGCTTTGCCGCCTCATATCAGGCGGTCCCCCTCGCCGACCCGGGCGGAGCCGCTGTATTTTTAAACAGGCGGGTTCAAAGTCCTGCTCGAAGCCGGGTTTGTGTTAAAAAAAAACACACAGCTCTTATCGGATCACGCCCGGCGCTGCCGGAGCCCTGATAACGCCGCGGAGCAGCTCCTGTGTCAACAGCCCCCGGTCTGCGCTCGCCAGCCAATCGGAGCGCTCGTCTCACCCCGGGTGGACCTGCGCAGTGTCGCGTCCTCTGATTGGCCGACTCAGGGAGAGCCCCCTCCCCCCTTCCCCACTCCCATCCAATAGCCTGAGTCCTTTCGGGCGCATCGCCCTCCGATTGGCCGGGCCGCTTTCCTGAGCCCGGGCTGTGATTGGCCGGGGCCGCGCTGGTGGAGGGCGATGACGTAGCGAGCGGCCGGGCTGTAAACAGGGGGGCCGAGGTGGCTTTGCGCGATCAAAACATCAACAAGAGCCGAGGAGACCCAGCTTCCCGGGGGCGAATACACTGTTTCTCCTGCTGCTGCCGCTTTCCGAGCACCGGGACGAACCCGGGCGGAACCCCGCTGTCTTCCCGTGTGCAGGGACGCGTTGAGGGCTTGATCGTCCTATCCGGACCCGCCGAACCGAACCGGACCGGACCGGACCGCGCGTTTGCAAGTCGGGTGACTTGCTCCGGTGGTCGGGCTGCTGCGTCAGGCGCCCCCTGTCTCGCCCCCTCGAACCCGGCTTGCGCCGACTGGAAGGACTTCTGCTTTTTTTTCCCCCCAAACAAAACGCACACACACACAACAGCTCTCTTCCTTCCGCCTTCGGTTCGGGCTCGGGTGACCGCGGCGTGGGCTCCCCACGGCAGAGGTGAGCGGTTCGGGGGGCTCTGTCGTGCTGAGCGGAGGGCTGGGCCCGGTACCGTGAGGCGGAGGCGAGGGTTCGGGTCGGAGGACGGGGAGTGTGGTCACAGAGGTAGGCAGGTCCACGGGACAGGATTCTGTGTGAGACACACACACTGGACAGGACACCAGTCTATCACAGGACACACACACACACACACACACACACACACTGGACAGGACACCAGTCTATCACAGGACACACACACACACACACACACTGGACAGGACACCAGTCTATCACAGGACACACACACACACACACACACACACACTGGACAGGACACCAGTCTATCACAGGACACACACACACACACACACACACACACACACACTGGACAGGACACCAGTCTATCACAGGACACACACACACACACACACACACTCACACACACACACACTGGACAGGACACCAGTCTATCACAGGACACACACACACACACACACACACTGGACAGGACACCAGTCTATCACAGGACACACACACACACACACACACACACACACACACACACTGGACAGGACACCAGTCTATCACAGGACACACACACACACACACTCACACACACACACACTGGACAGGACACCAGTCCATCACAGGACACACACACACACCCTGGACAGGACACCAGTCTTTCACAGGACACACACACACACACACCCTGGACAGGACACCGGTCCATCACAGGACAGACGCACACACACAAGCTCTGTGAGTGTCTGGAGGACAGTGTTGTGTTCACACTACCATCAGTGACAGTGGAATACCTGCCTGTTTCCATCACAAACCTGCCGAGACAAAACAGTTTCAGCCATTTAAAACAAAAAATATCTTCTTCCCACACAGTTAAAAACCAACATACCTAAAATAATAATAATATCTAGGTTTGAGTCGGTACAGCTGTGGCCATATTCTGCCAAGGCCTGCCTAACTACTGTATGTTTCCTAATATCAGAGCCTGGGTTCAGTTTACCGTATGTCTTATAAGAGTAGACGCACTCGTATGGAAACCGAAACAAAAAAGAATAATAATTGCTGACACTTATATAGTGCTTTTCTGGACACCCCACTCAAAGCGCTGTACAGGTCCTGGGGACCCCCTCCACCCCCACCAGTGTGCAGCCCCACCTGGATGAGGCTCCAGTCCTCTCACACACACCAGCTCTCAGTGGGGAGGAGAGCAGAGGGATGAAGCCAGTTCAGAGAGGGGGGTTATTAGGAGGCCATGAGGGGTAAGGGCCAGGGGGACACTGGGGTTATACCCCTACACTTTTCGAGAAACACCCTGGGATTGTTCATGACCACAGAGAGTCAGGACCCCGGTTTTACGTCTCCTCTGAAGGACGGAGCCCTCTTACAGTCCAGTGTCCCCGTCAGTGTCCAGCCCTAGTCTTTTATAGCTCACCATCACTGTACTGGGGCATCAGGACCCACACAGAGCGCAGGGAGAGAGCGCCCCCTGCTGGCCCCACTCACCCCTCTCCCAGGAGTCTCCCCTCCAGGTACTGGCCAGGCTCCCCCTGCTGGGCTCCAGTGGGCTGGGAGCTGGGTGAGAGCGCCCCCTGCTGGGCTCCAGTGGGCTGGGAGCTGGGTGAGAGCGCCCCCTGCTGGGCTCCAGTGGGCTGGGAGCTGGGTGAGAGAGCGCCCCCTGCTGGCCCCACTCACACCTCTCCCAGGAGTCTCCCCTCCAGGTACTGGCCAGGCTCCCCCTGCTGGGCTCCAGTGGGCTGGGAGCTGGGTGAGAGCGCCCCCTGCTGGGCTCCAGTGGGCTGGGAGCTGGGTGAGAGCGCCCCCTGCTGGCCCCACTCACACCTCTCCCAGCAGCAGCCTCAGCTCTTCCTCCTGATGTTCCTCTTCCTCCGTTGGGGCCCCTGAGCGAGGCCCCTGAACCCCAGCTCCTCCAGGGGTGCTGTATATATGGCTGACCCTGCGCTCTGACCCCCCAGCTCCTCTCTCCCTGTGTGTGTGTGTGTGTGTGTCTCTGGAGAGCGAGCTGGGGGCTGTGAGATGACAGATTCCTCACGCAGACATGGTATCTGGCCGACACAGTGGAATTGAATATAAATTTGAAACAGTGAGTCCGCCCCTAGCGACGGGCCTGCGGCATGACGATCGTGCAGTCGCATGACCCCGTGCAGGAGGGCAGAGTAGGATAAGAGAGAGAAGATCACTGCATTTATTCGGTCTGGATTCGAACACTGCGCTTGACCTCACTGGAGGAAGCGTGTCTCAGGTACTGTTTTCACATCGGAGTCAAAGGAGAGCCTGAGAGGGGTGCAGATGACAGAGCCATGAGGGCAGCCAGGCTGGGCGATTCTGGGGTCCCCCACCCCCCGGACAGGACAGCCTCGAGTCAGGGTCTGTGTGTGCGCTGCTGCAGTTTCCCCTCGGTGCAGTAATGTGTCCTAAACCCTGCAGGGGGCGGTGCTGGGAGTGGCGGACATGGTGAAGCTAACCAAACCCAAGACCTTCCAGGCCTACCTGGACACCTGCCACCGCCGATACAGCTGCGTGCACTGTCGAGCACACCTGGCCAACCACGACGAGCTCATCTCCAAGGTAACACCTGGGCTGGGCTGACTGGACTGGGAGCTGGATGAGTTCTGAACTGGGATTATAATCAGTCTCCACTGACACTGACAGAGCAGTCTGAGACTCTCCAGGCTGGACTGGACTAACTGGACTGGGAGCTGGATTAGTTCTGAACTGGGATTATAATCAGACTCCACTGACACTGACAGAGCAGTCTGAGACTCTCCAGGCTGGACTGACTGACTGGACTGGGAGCTGGATTAGTTCTGAACTGGGATTATAATCAGACTCCACTGACACTGACAGAGCAGTCTGAGACTCTCCAGCCTGGACTGGACTGACTGGACTGGGAGCTGGATGAGTTCTGAACTGGAATTATAATCAGACTCCACTGACACTGACAGAGCAGTCTGAGACTCTCCAGGCTGGACTGGGCTGACTGGACTGGGAGCTGGATTAGTTCTGAACTGGGATTATAATCAGACTCCACTGACACTGACAGAGCAGTCTGAGACTCTCCAGGCTGGACTGGGCTGACTGGACTGGGAGCTGGATTAGTTCTGAACTGGGATTATAATCAGACTCCACTGACACTGACAGAGCAGTCTGAGACTCTCCAGGCTAGACTGGACTGACTGGACTGGGAGCTGGATTAGTGATGAACTGGGATTATAATCAGACTCCACTGACACTGACAGAGCAGTCTGAGACTCTCCAGGCTGGACTGGGCTGACTGGACTGGGAGCTGGATTAGTTCTGAACTGGGATTATAATCAGACTCCACTGACACTGACAGAGCAGTCTGAGACTCTCCAGGCTGGACTGGGAGCTGGATCAGTTCTGAACTGGTATTATAATCAGACTCCAGTGACACTGACAGAGCAGTCTGAGACTCTCCAGGCTGGACTGGACTGACTGGACTGTTATTAACTGATATTTTTTTTTGTTTTGTAGTCTTTCCAAGGAAGTCAAGGAAGAGCTTATTTGTTCAATTCTGTGTAAGTATCACTCAGTGCAATGTTATTGTACAGTAGCATCCAGTCAGTATGTCTGTAGTGTCCAGTGTGTCTGTATCAACCCCTCTCTCTCTCTCTCTCAGTGCAGTTTTAATGTACTGGAGTGTCCAGTCAGTGTGTCTGTATTAACCCCCCTCTCTCTCTCAGTGCAGTGTTCATATACTGGAGTGTCCAGGCAGTGTGTGTGTATTAACCCCTCTCTCTCTCTCAGTGCAGTGTTCATATACTGGAGTGTCCAGGCAGTGTGTCTGTATTAACCCCCCTCTCTCTCTCAGTGCAGTGTTAATGTACTGGAGTGTCCAGTCAGTGTGTCTGTATTAACCCCTCTCTCTCTCAGTGCAGTGTTAATGTACTGGAGTGTCCAGTCAGTGTGTCTGTATTAACCCCTCTCTCTCTCAGTGCAGTGTAAATGTAATGGAGTGTCCAGTCAGTGTGTCTGTATTAACCCCTCTCTCTCTCAGTAGTGTTAGTGTACTGGAGTGTCCAGTCAGTGTGTGTGTATTAACCCCTCTCTCTCTCAGTGCAGTGTTCATGTACTGGAGTGTCCAGTCAGTGTGTCTGTATTAACCCCTCTCTCTCTCAGTGCAGTGTTAATGTACTGGAGTGTCCAGTGTGTCTGTATTAACCCCTCTCTCTCTCAGTGCAGTGTTAATGTACTGGAGTGTCCAGTCAGTGTGTGTGTATGAACCCCTCTCTCTCTCAGTGCAGTGTTACTGTGCTGGAGTGTCCAGTCAGTGTGTCTGTATTAACCCCTCTCTCTCTCAGTAGTGTTAGTGTAGTGGAGTGTCCAGTCAGTGTGTGTGTATTAACCCCTCTCTCTCTCAGTAGTGTTAGTGTAGTGGAGTTAATTACTGTGACTCTTCTGTCTCTCAGTGTGAATGTGGGCTGTGGTGCTGCGGAGCAGAGGTTGCTGTTGACTGGGCTTCACGCTGTGGCTGATATCTACTGTGAGAACTGCAACACAACACTGGGCTGGAAATATGTGAGTCTGTACAGGAACTGTGATGTGAGAGATGACAGTCCTGTCAATTCAGTTCAATTCAAGGTGCTTTATTAGCATGACCGATGGGTACAATCAGTGTTGCCAAAGCAAATAAAATAATGCAATCACATGAAACAAAACAAAAAATAAAATTAATATAAAATCTACAGACATATTACAGACATTTACAACAATGACATATTCTCTCTCTCTCAGTGTGACTCTGACCCCTGTCTCTCTCTCTGTCTCAGTGTGACTCTGACCCCTGTGTCTCGCTGTCTCAGTGTGACTCTGACCTGTCTTTCTCTCTCTCAGTGTGACTCTGACTCCTGTGTCACTCTCTCTCTCAGTGGGGTCTCTGTCTGTCTCTGTCTCTGTCTCTGTCTCAGTGTGACTCTGACTCCTGTGTCTCTCAATTCAATTCAAGGTGCTTTGTTAGCATGACCGATGGGTATAATATCGGTCATGTCTCAATATCGGTCATGTCCTGTCTCTGTGTGTGTCTGTACAGGAACAGGGCTGTGAGAGATGACAGTCCTGTCTCTCTGTGTGTGTCTGTACAGGAACAGGGCTGTGTGAGATGACAGTCCTATCTCTCTGTGTGTGTGTACGTACAGGAACTGTGAGACATGACAGTCCTGTCTCTGTGTGTGTCTGTACAGGAACAGGGCTGTGTGAGATGACAGTCCTGTCTCTGTGTGTGTCTGTACAGGAACAGGGCTGTGAGAGATGACAGTCCTGTCTCTGTGTGTGTCTGTACAGGAACAGGGCTGTGTGAGATGACAGTCCTGTCTCTGTGTGTGTCTGTACAGGAACAGGGCTGTGTGAGATGACAGTCCTGTCTCTGTGTGTGTCTGTACAGGAACAGGGCTGTGTGAGATGACAGTCCTGTCTCTGTGTGTGTCTGTACAGGAACAGGGCTGTGTGAGATGACAGACCTGTCTCTTTATGTGTCTGTACAGGAACAGGCCTACGAGTCCAGTCAGAAGTACAAGGAGGGGAAGTTCATCATAGAGGTGTCTCACATGATCAAGGACAATGGCTGGGACTAAGGACACCCTGTCTGATTCTCTAGGATATCCTGTCTCTCTCTCTCTCTCTGTGTGGGTCTGTCTCTGTCCCTCCTGTTGTTTTAGACTCGTCTTGGCTTTTGAGTCTTGTTGAACTGTTTTCTTTTTTCTGGGCATGTTCTCTTTGAAAGGTTTTGTTTCTGTGATTGCTGGTTTGTAGCAGGGCTGTGCAGATCAGCTCTCCTAACCAGCCAATCAGGAGAGACTCCCTGCGTGGCTCCCGAGTCAGCCAATCAGTAGAAAGACTCTCTGCGCGGCTCCTGAGTCCCAGCCAATCAGAAGAGAGACTCGCTGCGTGGCTCCAGAGTCCCAGCCAATCAGCAGAGACTCTCTACGTGGGTCCTGAGATAGCCAATCAGAAGAGAGACACTCTGTGTGGCTCCCAAGTCCCAGCCAATCAGAAGAGAGACACTCGGCGTGGCTCCTGAGTCAGCCAATCAGAAGAGAGACTCTCTGCATGGCTTCCGAGTCCCAGCCAATCAGGAGTGACTCCCAGTGCTCCTAGCTGGGGAAGTCGGACTCCCCAACCAACGCCCCCCCCCCCCCCCCCCCCCCTCCGGACATGATCAGAACGGCTCAGCGTGTCCGTCCCGGATTCCGAGGGGGAGGGGTGCGGAGAAGGAGGCCTGGGTGTCCCAGCCTGCCCCCCGGAGGGCTGTGGGGGTAACGGAGGGTGTAAATATGTACAGGGGTGTCGACGGTGTGGACAGGGGGGTACCTCCCTCCAGCCCGTCAACAGGGTGTATATATGTAGGGTGATGCAAGAATGAATGAATGAATGAATGAATGATGAGTGTGTGAGTGAGTGTGAGGAGCTGGTTGTGGGGCTCAGCAGTGCCCTCCTCAGGTGAGACGATGAAGTGCCCCACTTGGACCAGGCTGAAGGGTAGGATTGCGGCGGTTTTGTCACTGATAGACACACCTCATGTCTGTCTGCATCTGGGACTCGTTTCTACTAATAAAACTCTGATAAAACCCAGGGCTTCGTGTTGATGTGTTTTGTGTGAGGGGGGCCACACAGCTCGTCAGACACACAGACACACGGCCCCTCAGACACACAGACACTCAGACAGACGGCCCCTCAGACACTCAGACACTGAGACACACGGCCCCTCAGACACTCAGACACTCAGACACACAGACACACAGCCCCTCAGACACTCAGACACTTAGACACTTAGACACTCAGACACACAGACACACGGCCCCTCAGACACACAGACCCTCAGACCCTCAGACACACAGACACACGGCCCCTCACACACACAGACACACAGACCCTCAGACACACGGCCCCTCACACACACGGACACACGGTCCCTCGGACACTCGGACACACGGACACACGGCCCCTCGGACACTCGGACACTCGGACACTCGGACACACGGCCCCTCAGACACTCAGACACTCAGACACACAGACACACAGACACACAGACACACGGCCCCTCGGACACACGGCCCCTCGGACACTCGGACACATGGACACTCAGACACACGGCCCCTCAGACACACGGACACACGGCCCCTCAGACACTCAGACACACGGCCCCTCAGACACTCAGACACACAGACACACAGACACACGGCCCCTCAGACACTCAGACACACAGACACACGGCCCCTCGGACACACGGCCCCTCGGACACTCGGACACACGGCCCCTCAGACACACGGCCCCTCAGACACACGGACACACGGCCCCTCAGACACTCAGACACTCAGACACACAGACACACGGACACACGGCCCCTCAGACACTCGGACACACGGACACTCGGACACTCGGACACTCGGACACACAGACACACGGCCCCTCGGACACACAGACACACGGCCCCTCGGACACACAGACACTCGGACACACAGACACACGGCCCCTCAGACACTCAGACCCTCAGACCCACAGACACTCAGACACTCAGACACTCAGACACACGGCCCCTCAGACACTCAGACACTCAGACACTCAGACACACGGCCCCTCAGACACACGGCCCCTCAGACACTCAGACACACAGACACACAGACACACGGCCCCTCAGACACTCAGACACTCAGACACACGGCCCCTCAGACACACGGCCCCTCAGACACACAGACACACAGACACACAGACACTCAGACACTCAGACACTCAGACACTCAGACACTCAGACACACGGCCCCTCAGACACTCAGACACTCAGACACTCAGACACTCAGACACTCAGACACACGGCCCCTCAGACACACGGCCCCTCAGACACACGGCCCCTCAGACACACAGACACACAGACACTCAGACACTCAGACACTCAGACACACGGCCCCTCAGACACTCAGACACACGGCCCCTCAGACACTCAGACACACAGACACACAGACACTCAGACACTCAGACACACAGACACACAGACACACAGACACACGGCCCCTCAGACACACAGACACTCAGACACTCAGACACACGGCCCCTCAGACACACGGCCCCTCAGACACACGGCCCCTCAGACACTCAGACACTCAGACACTCAGACACTCAGACACTCAGACACACAGCCCCTCAGACACACAGCCCCTCAGACACACAGCCCCTCAGACACACAGACACACAGACACACAGACACACGGCCCTCAGACACACAGACACACAGACACACAGACACACGGCCCTCAGACACACAGACACACAGACACACAGACACACAGACACACGGCCCCTCGGAGACTCAGACACTCAGACACTCAGACACACAGACACACAGAGACACAGAGACACAGAGACACAGAGACACGGCCCCTCAGACACACGGCCCGTCAGTAAATGAGTGAGTGACCCAGCCTGTGTGACAGGAGCCTCAGCTCCACTTTAATGATCAGTACAGACAGCTGATCGAGGCCCGGCCGGTCAGACCACCCGTAGCGGGTCGGCGTCCCTCTCAGACACGAGCACAGTCACCCCCGGGCCCAGCCGCGCGGACAGGCGGTCCCGCAGCACAGACAGGAACCCGCGCTCCGTGTTGGTGTGCTCGCACAGCACCACGCTTGTCCCCGCGGCGACGGCGTCCAGGACATCGTGGTGGGACATCTCCCCTGTTGGACAGCAGGGTCAGGACACCGGTCAGCGGGCTCACGAACTGACCACTGATAAACCCATCAATATAATCAATATTCTCATCATTAGAGCTGAACAGACAATCAATACACTCATCAAGAACCGATCAGCGTGCTGTTCCACGTTCCTCAATCACAAACTGATCAAGATAGTCCGTATTCTCATCAATACAGCTGATTAGCTAATCAATACACTCATCAACACAGCTGGTCAATAGGCTGGTCTGTAATCCTCATTTATACAAAATAATCAGTCTCATCGGTACAGGCGATTAGAACTCTAATCAAAGCAAATGATCAGTAACCAGGAAGTGTACAATCATTCCCGTACCAAATCAGTATTCTAATCAATACAGCCGTTTAGATAATCAATACACTCATTAACACAGCTGGTCAACACGCTGGTCTGTAATATTCATTTATAAACTTATCATTATATTCCATACTCTCATCAATAGAGCTGATTAGAACACTTACCGATGCAAGTGATCAGTACCCAGCAAATGTGGAATCATCACCAGGCCTAAACTGTGCACCGATCAATGAACCTGTAAGCGCTCCATACTGCTGATCAGGTAATGAGGCGATCAATACAGAGGAAGACGGCGCGCTCACCCGTGAGGTACAGGTCGGCCTTCACACCCTTCAGAACTGAGCCTCCAGAACCAGCACACACAGCCACCGCCCGAACCGTCGAGTCTGAGGGGGAGAGAGAGAGAGAGAGAGAGAGAGGGGTCACCACACACTGGACACTGGACACTGACACTGCACTGAGAGAGAGAGAGGGGTCACTACACACACACACACAGACTGGACACTGACACCGCACTGAGAGAGAGAGAGGGGTCACCACACACTGGACACTGGACACTGACACTGCACTGAGAGAGAGAGAGGGGTCACCACACACTGGACACTGGACACTGACACTGCACTGAGAGAGAGAGAGGGGTCACTACACACACACACACACACACACACACACACACAGACTGGACACTGACACTGCACTGAGAGAGAGAGGGGTCACTACACACACACACAGACTGGACACTGACACTGCAGTGAGAGAGAGAGAGGTCACTACACACTGGACACTGGACACTGACACTGCACTGAGAGAGAGAGGGGTCACTACACACACACACACACAGACTGGACACTGACACCGCACTGAGAGAGAGAGAGGGGTCACCACACACACACAGACTGGACACTGACACTGCACTGAGAGAGAGAGAGGTCACCACACACTGGACACTGGACACTGACACTGCACTGAGAGAGAGAGGGGTCACCACACACACACAGACTGGACACTGACACTGCACTGAGAGAGAGAGAGGGGTCACTACACACACACAGACTGGACACTGACACTGCACTGAGAGAGAGAGGTCACCACACACTGGACACTGGACACTGACACTGCACTGAGAGAGAGAGAGGGGTCACTACACACACACACAGACTGGACACTGACACTGCACTGAGAGAGAGGGGTCACTACACACACACACAGACAGACTGGACACTGACACTGCACTGAGAGAGAGAGAGGGGGGTCACTACACACACACACAGACTGGACACTGACACTGCAGTGAGAGAGAGGGAGCACCCTGAATTGAAATTGACAGAGACAGAGAAAGTCTCAGCCGGCCCAGGAGGGGGCGCTCCTCGGACACGAGCCGGAGACACGCCAACGACTGCCGCCTTACCCAGAGTGCACTGCGCCCCCAGCGCCAGCCTGACGTGGGCGAGACCCAGGTAGGACTTGATCCGCTGCACAGCCATCGACACTGGGATTGGGTCATCCAGCACACTGACCCGGCCCTGACCACAGCCTGGGAGAGGAGGCTGAGAGAGAGAGGGGTTAATACACACACTCCAGTACATGAACACTGCACTGAGAGAGAGAGGGGTTCATACACACACACTGACTGGACACTCCAGTACATTAACACTGCACTGAGAGAGAGAGGGGTTAATACACACACACTGACTGGACACTCCAGTACATTAACACTGCACTGAGAGAGAGAGGGGTTAATACACACACACTGACTGGACACTCCAGTACATTAACACTGCACTGAGAGAGAGAGGGGTTCATACACACACACTGACTGGACACTCCAGTACATTAACACTGCACTGAGAGAGAGAGGGGTTAATACACACACACTGACTGGACACTCCAGTACATTAACACTGCACTGAGAGAGAGGGGTTCATACACACACACTGACTGGACACTCCAGTACATTAACACTGCACTGAGAGAGAGAGGGGTTAATACCCACACACTGACTGGACACTCCAGTACATTAACACTGCACTGAGAGAGAGAGGGGTTAATACAGACACACTGACTGGACACTCCAGTACATTAACACTGCACTGAGAGAGAGAGGGGTTAATACCCACACACTGACTGGACACTCCAGTACATTAACACTGCACTGAGAGAGAGAGGGGTTAATACAGACACACTGACTGGACACTCCAGTACATTAACACTGCACTGAGAGAGAGGGGAGTTAATACACATACATACACATACACTGACTGGACACTCCAGTACATTAACACTGCACTGAGAGAGAGGGGTTAATACAGACACACTGACTGGACACTCCAGTACATTAACACTGCACTGAGAGAGAGGGGGGTTAATACACATACATACACATACACTGACTGGACACTCCAGTACATTAACACTGCACTGAGAGAGAGAGGGGTTAATACACACACTGACTGGACACTCCAGTACATTAACACTGCACTGAGAGAGAGAGGGGTTAATACAGACACACTGACTGGACACTCCAGTACATTAACACTGCACTGAGAGAGAGGGGTTAATACACACACACTGACTGGACACTCCAGTACATTAACACTGCACTGAGAGAGAGAGGGGTTAATACACACAGACTGACTGGACACTCCAGTACATTAACACTGCACTGAGAGAGAGAGAGGGGTTAATACACACACACTGACTGGACACTCCAGTACATTAACACTGCACTGAGAGAGAGAGGGGTTAATACACACACACTGACTGGACACTCCAGTACATTAACACTGCACTGAGAGAGAGGGGTTAATACACACACACTGACTGGACACTCCAGTACATTAACACTGCACTGAGAGAGAGAGGGGTTAATACAGACACACTGACTGGACACTCCAGTACATTAACACTGCACTGAGAGAGAGAGGGGTTCATACAGACACACTGACTGGACACTCCAGTACATTAACACTGCACTGAGAGAGAGAGGGGTTAATACACACACACACTGACTGGACACTCCAGTACATTAACACTGCACTGAGAGAGAGAGGGGTTAATACACACACTGACTGGACACTCCAGTACATTAACACTGCACTGAGAGAGAGAGAGGGGTTAATACACACACACTGACTGGACACTCCAGTACATTAACACTGCACTGAGAGAGGAAGGGGGATAGATACCTTCTTGCTCTGCAGTATTGTCAGGGTGCCGTAGGCTGCGCTGTAACTGGACAGCAGCTGGACTGCAGGGGTCAGCGCGGAGGGTGGGCAGCTCACACTGACACTGGTCACGTCCCCCCTGTCACCTCTGGACACAGGCAGAGAGTCAGTGACGCTGACAGGGTCCTGAGCAGAGACAGACGGCAGAGAGGGGAGGAGATGGCGTACCTGGAGGAGTGATATTGGTAAGACACGCCCTGGATGTCATCAAGACCACGCAGGACGGAGGTCAGGTCATCAGAACTGTCCACTCTGAACTCTAACCTCTGACCCACTGGGGCACTGCTCTCTGCCTGAGTCAATACACTCACACTGCCACTGCCTGAAGGGGAGAGAGAGGGGGGTTAATACACACACACTGACTGGACACTCCAGTACATTAACACTGCACTGAGAGAGAGAGGGGTTAATACACACACTGACTGGACACTCCAGTACATTAACACTGCACTGAGAGAGAGGGGGGTTCATACAGACACACTGACTGGACACTCCAGTACATTAACACTGCACTGAGAGAGAGAGGGGTTCATACAGACACACTGACTGGACACTCCAGTACATTAACACTGCACTGAGAGAGAGAGGGGTTAATACAGACACACTGACTGGACACTCCAGTACATTAACACTGCACTGAGAGAGAGAGGGGTTAATACACATACACTGACTGGACACTCCAGCACATTAACACTGCACTGAGAGAGAGAGAGAGAGAGAGGGGGGTTAATACACACACACTGACTGGACACTCCAGGACATTAATATTGCACTGAGAGAGAGAGGGGTTAATACACACACACTGACTGGACACTCCAGTACATTAACACTGCACTGAGAGAGAGAGAGGGGTTAATACAGACACACTGACTGGACACTCCAGTACATTAACACTGCACTGAGAGAGAGAGGGGTTAATACACATACACTGACTGGACACTCCAGCACATTAACACTGCACTGAGAGAGAGAGGGGTTCATACAGACACACTGACTGGACACTCCAGTACATTAACACTGCACTGAGAGAGAGAGAGGGGTTAATACAGACACACTGACTGGACACTCCAGTACATTAACACTGCACTGAGAGAGAGAGAGGGGTTAATACAGACACACTGACTGGACACTCCAGTACATTAACACTGCACTGAGAGAGGGGTTAATACACATACAATGACTGGACACTCCAGCACATTAACACTGCACTGAGAGAGAGAGGGGTTCATACAGACACACTGACTGGACACTCCAGTACATTAACACTGCACTGAGAGAGAGAGGGGTTAATACACACACACTGACTGGACACTCCAGTACATTAACACTGCACTGAGAGAGAGAGAGGGGTTAATACAGACACACTGACTGGACACTCCAGTACATTAACACTGCACTGAGAGAGAGAGGGGTTCATACAGACACACTGACTGGACACTCCAGGACAGTAACACTGCACTGAGAGAGAGAGGGGTTAATACAGACACTGACTGGACACTCCAGTACATTAACACTGCACTGAGAGAGAGAGGGGTTAATACACACACACTGACTGGACACTCCAGTACATTAACACTGCACTGAGAGAGAGAGGGGTTCATACAGACACACTGACTGGACACTCCAGTACATTAACACTGCACTGAGAGAGAGAGGGGTTAATACACACACACTGACTGGACACTCCAGTACATTAACACTGCACTGAGAGAGAGAGAGGGGTTAATACAGACACACTGACTGGACACTCCAGTACATTAACACTGCACTGAGAGAGAGAGGGGTTCATACAGACACACTGACTGGACACTCCAGGACAGTAACACTGCACTGAGAGAGAGAGGGGTTCATACAGACACTGACTGGACACTCCAGTACATTAACACTGCACTGAGAGAGAGAGGGGTTAATACAGACACTGACTGGACACTCCAGTACATTAACACTGCACTGAGAGAGAGAGGGGTTCATACAGACACACTGACTGGACACTCCAGGACAGTAACACTGCACTGAGAGAGAGAGGGGTTAATACAGACACTGACTGGACACTCCAGTACATTAACACTGCACTGAGAGAGAGAGGGGTTAATACACACACACTGACTGGACACTCCAGTACATTAACACTGCACTGAGAGAGAGAGAGGGGTTAATACAGACACACTGACTGGACACTCCAGGACAGTAACACTGCACTGAGAGAGAGAGGGGTTAATACACACACACTGACTGGACACTCCAGTACATTAACACTGCACTGAGAGAGAGAGAGAGGGGTTAATACACACACACTGACTGGACACTCCAGTACATTAACACTGCACTGAGAGAGAGAGAGGGGTTAATACACACACACTGACTGGACACTCCAGTACATTAACACTGCACTGAGAGAGAGAGGGGGGTTCATACAGACACACTGACTGGACACTCCAGGACAGTAACACTGCGCGGAGAGTAGCGGGGGGGTGTACCCAGTGCTGCACACAGCCAGTCGTTGACGCCCCCGGCCAGGCAGTCCAGCGCGGTGTGGGGCGAGTACACGGCCACGCCCAGCTCCAGCGCCCGCACGGCCAGCCGCTCCTTCCAGCTGGAGCAGGTGAGCCGCCGGACGGGCCGGAAGAGGGGCGGGTGGTAGGCCACCACGAGCCCCGCCCCCCGCGCCTCGGCCTCCTCCAGCACGGGCGGCGTCAGGTCGGTGGTCAGCAGCGCGACGCGGACCGCCCGCGGCGGGCTGGGCTCCACCAGCAGGCCCACGTTGTCCCAGCTCTCGGCCAGCGCCAGCGGGGCCAGCGCCTCCAGCGCCGCCACCACCTGCGCCAGGTCCATCCCGGCCTGGGGGGGGGAGCCGCAGGAAGAGGAAGTGGAGAGACAGGAAGGGGAAGTGGAGAAACAGGAAGTGGAAGTGGAGACACAGGAAGTGATGAAACAGGAAGGGGAAGTGGAGAAACAGGAAGTGAAGAAAGACAAAGAGGAAGTGGTGAAAGAGGAGGAAGAGGAAGAGAAGGGGGAAGGCCAGGTGGACGAGGGGCGCAACCGCGAAGGCGTGGGCTGGACAGACGCAGGAGGGACGCTTTCCCAGAGGCGGCGGCGGAGGGGCGGCACGCAGGGGCCGGTCACTTTACTCGGCCACAGAGCGGACGATCTGACGGACACAGCGGTCAGCAGGGTCCGCGCGGGTCCGAGTCGCATCGGTGCCAGGGGCTGTAAGAGGAGATGGAACGAGGGGGTTAGAGACGGAGTCCGATCCGCTCCGGGTTTTACAGGTCTGTATCGCGCCCCCAGAGTCCGATCCGCTCCGGGTTTTACAGGTCTGTATCGCGCCCCCAGAGTCCGATCCGCTCCGGGTTTTACAGGTCTGTATCGCTCCCCCAGAGTCCGATCCGCTCCGGGTTTTACAGGTCTGTATCGCGTCCCCAGAGTCCGATCCGCTCCGGGTTTTACAGGTCTGTATCGCGCCCCCAGAGTCCGATCCGCTCCGGGTTTTACAGGTCTGTATCGCGCCCCCAGAGTCCGATCCGCTCCGGGTTTTACAGGTCTGTATCGCTCCCCCAGAGTCCGATCCGCTCCGGGTTTTACAGGTCTGTATCGCGCCCCCAGAGTCTGATCCGCTCCGGGTTTTACAGATCTACATCGCGCCCCCAGAGTCCGATCCGCTCCGGGTTTTACAGGTCTGTATCGCGCCCCCAGAGTCCGATCCGCTCCGGGTTTTACAGGTCTGTATCGCGCCCCCAGAGTCCGATCCGCTCCGGGTTTTACAGATCTACATCGCGCCCCCAGAGTCTGATCCGCTCCGGGTTTTACCGGTCTGTACTGCGCCCCCAGAGTCTGATCCACTCCGGGTTTTACAGGTCTGTATCGCGTCCCCAGAGTCCGATCCGCTCCGGGTTTTACAGGTCTGTATCGCTCCCCCAGAGTCCGATCCGCTCCGGGTTTTACAGGTCTGTATCGCGCCCCCAGAGTCCGATCCGCTCCGGGTTTTACAGGTCTGTATCGCGCCCCCAGAGTCCGATCCGCTCCGGGTTTTACAGATCTACATCGCGCCCCCAGAGTCCGATCCGCTCCGGGTTTTACAGATCTACATCGCACCCCCAGAGTCCGATCCGTTCCGGGTTTTACAGATCTACATCGCGCCCCCAGAGTCTGATCCGCTCCGGGTTTTACAGATCTACATCGCACCCCCAGAGTCCGATCCGTTCCGGGTTTTACAGGTCTGTATCGCTCCCCCAGAGTCCGATCCGCTCCGGGTTTTACAGCTCTGTATCGCTCCCCCAGAGTCTGATCCGCTCCGGGTTTTACAGATCTACATCGCGCCCCCAGAGTCTGATCCGCTCCGGGTTTTACAGATCTACATCGCACCCCCAGAGTCCGATCCGTTCCGGGTTTTACAGGTCTGTATCGCGCCCCCAGAGTCCGATCCGCTCCGGGTTTTACAGAGGGAGCCTGGCCAGTACCTGGAGGGGAGACTCCTGGGAGAGGTGTGAGTGGGGCCAGCAGGGGGCGCTCTCACCCAGCTCCCAGCCCACTGGAGCCCAGCAGGGGGCGCTCTCACCCAGCTCCCAGCCCACTGGAGCCCAGCAGGGGGAGCCTGGCCAGTACCTGGAGGGGAGACTCCTGGGAGAGGTGTGAGTGGGGCCAGCAGGGGGCGCTCTCACCCAGCTCCCAGCCCACTGGAGCCCAGCAGGGGGAGCCTGGCCAGTACCTGGAGGGGAGACTCCTGGGAGAGGGGTGAGTGGGGCCAGCAGGGGGCGCTCTCTCCCTGCGCTCTGTGTGGGTCCTGATGCCCCAGTACAGTGATGGTGAGCTATAAAAGACTAGGGCTGGACACTGACGGGGACACTGGACTGTAAGAGGGCTCCGTCCTTCAGAGGAGACGTAAAACCGGGGTCCTGACTCTCTGTGGTCATGAACAATCCCAGGGTGTTTCTCGAAAAGTGTAGGGGTATAACCCCAGTGTCCCCCTGGCCCTTACCCCTCATGGTCTCCTAATAACCCCCCTCTCTGAGCTGGCTTCATCCCTCTGCTCTCCTCCCCACTGAGAGCTGGTGTGTGTGAGAGGACTGGAGCCTCATCCAGGTGGGGCTGCACACTGGTGGGGGTGGAGGGGGTCCCCAGGACCTGTACAGCGCTCTGAGTGGGGTGTCCAGCCCGAGGTAGGCAGGGTGTACACATGTTTTAGCTCACCGGGGCGCTATCAGCACGCCTGAGGTTCCTGTCCACAGAGATGAGCCCCACGCAGTGGAGGGGACAGACTGATCACGCAGCAGTGCAGACAACACGACAGAGACATGCTTTCTCACACCAGTGGCTTAACGGAGCTCTTACCCGGAGCAGCAGCCCGCGTCTCCCTCACTCTGGTGCGGCTGGAGCACTCTCTCACGGGGATTGATTCAGTTAGAATAAGGAAATAATTCAGTTTACAAGCACTTCCGGTTCATTCGCGCTGCCTGAGGTCGCCGGCTTCACGCGGCGGCACAAACACACGTGGTCTTCTTCCGGAAGGTGACGTCGCAGCTCAGCCCCTCCTCCCGTGATTGACTCGGAGGGCGGGACAAGTCTTGGGACAACGTGATTGGCCGTTGCTCCGAGAAACCGTTTGAGCGACAGGCCGGAGGACCAATGGCCGGGCTACATGACGACTGAGACCCTCCTTCCAGGGAAACGCGATAGCGTGTGTTTCCTTGCGCGTCTTGTGTTTTTTTAGAATCAATTGTATTATACAAGAAAGAAAGCAGCAGTATAGGGGATGTACACACGGATGTTGCAACATGCCAATACAAAGACAACATTAGCTGAACCAAGCAGAACAACAAACCAGTTATCAGTTAGAATCTTATCAACAGACAAATTTAGGGTATCTAAATCTACTCTGAACAAACTGCAGTCTGTCCACAATTCAGCAGCCAGAATCCTGACCAGGTCTAGTGCAAGTGATCACATCACTCCTGTCCTGGAGTCCCTGCACTGGCTTCCAGTCAAATTCCGTGTGGACTTTAAAATCCTCCTGCTCACCTATAAGACTCTGCATGGCTCTCCACCTCAGTACCTGTCTGAGCTACTATCGCCCTACTCCCCACCTCACAACCTTCGCTCCTCTGACTCTGCTCTCCTGTCTGTCCCCCAAGCCCGTCCACACTCTAGGGGTGACAGGGCCTTCTCCTGCTGCGCCCCCAAGCTCTGGGACTCTCTCTGCCCGAGGATATCAGAGAGTCTCCTTCAGATCCAGACTCCAACCTCCTCCTCGAGAAGAGTCTGTACTGACCTGGTCTCGTTCCTCACCCCTCTGTGCGCCCCTCCCCGGTCTGCTCTGTGTGTTGTCATTGTGTCTTATCTGGTGTAGTCTTCTTATTTATTATTGTTGTCATTCTGTAAAGCGCTTTGAGAAGCCACCTTTAAAGGCGCTATATAAAATAAAGATTATTATTATTATTATTATAAATACTACAATTGGGGGCTCGCATTAAGAAATCAGTTTGTATGCTGAGAGATGTTTTTGTAAACCCGTTCTCCGAGGGTAGTTTTTGATCTTTCTGAGGAACCTGAGTACAACTTAAACGCATTTGTAGCTTCTCTGAAGCACACGGAGGTGTAACGCACTCTGCGCGGTAGTCATGTTTGTGTCCAGCAGGAGAAGCGCCTTTAACATGGTGGTGTACACGAACGCCCTGTTTGTGCTCACAACACCAAGGACAGGGGTAGTTCAGGCGGGTAGCTGCTCACACCTGAAGAAGGCTCCACGGCCGACACGCTGTGTTTTTCTTTTCACCAGGGAATAAACCAAGGACAGGGTCCTTACAAGTTATTTAAAAAAAATAATTAATAAACTCGGTGTAATTATATATTTAACCGCTAAGAGAGTCACAGCACAAGATAGAGTTGTTCAAGATAAGATTCAATGTCGATGTTGCCACCTTGCGTCTGGGCAGAGGCAACACTGACAGGGACCTGTTTCTGGACTGAGCAGTAAACTGCAACATCTGCTCTTTTTCTTTTTCCCGTTTAAAACTGTTTTGGGGCAATATATGCCAGGGACCTGTGCAATACATTTATATTTATAATAATAATAATAATAATAATAATAATAATAATAATAATCTCTCCGGGGACGTGCAACAGTACCATGCTGACCTCACCATCATGGCGGCCTCGGCGCACCGGGACGCAGCGCGGCGGCGCGCCCGTGTGACGTCACGTCATCTCCCTGAGTCAGCCGGCGTTCCCAGCTTCCGGCACACAGGAGGACGCGTCCATCCGTGATGGTGCTCATTAAAGAATAGTAAGGACCGTTGAAAATCCCAGTCAATCGTGTCAAACTGCACGACTCCTGAACTCGCATGATGCGACCGTGGCGCCGGTCCATCGGAGCCACGCGCCTGATGGCGTCTTCTCAGCGAGAGATGCCCCGGGTCGGGGCCACTCGTACAGCAGCCCGATGGCCTCTTGTTTTCCCTGATTTATTGTTATTTTAACATCGCTTGGCTTGCTTTTCTGCCTCGTGTGCATCCGTTTATTTCTAGTTATTTCTTAAACCTTTTCGGAACAGAAATCGTTCTGGGTATTCGAATAATTCATCTCTCTCCTCCTCCTCTCCACAGCCGAGTCCTACTGCCATGTTCTGTAGAGGAGGTAAGAGTCTGAATTAACCCCTCTCTCTCTCAGTGTGTCTGTATGAACCCCCCTCTCTCTCTCTCAGTGCAGTGTTAATGTACTGGAGTGTCCAGTCAGTGTGTGTGTATTAACCCCTCTCTCTCTCTCAGTGCAGTGTTAATGTACTGGATTGTCCAGTCAGTGTGTGTGTATTAACCCCTCTCTCTCTCTCAGTGCAGTGTTCATATACTGGAGTGTCCAGTCAGTGTGTCTGTATTAACCCCTCTCTCTCTCAGTGCAGTGTTAATGTACTGGAGTGTCCAGTCAGTGTGTCTGTATTAACCCCTCTCTCTCAGTGCAGTGTTAATGTACTGGATTGTCCAGTCAGTGTGTGTGTATTAACCCCTCTCTCTCTCTCAGTGCAGTGTTAGTGTACTGGAGTGTCCAGTCAGTGTGTGTGTATTAACCCCTCTCTCTCTCAGTGCAGTGTTAATGTACTGGAGTGTCCAGTCAGTGTGTCTGTATTAACCCCTCTCTCTCTCAGTGCAGTGTTAATGTACTGGAGTGTCCAGTCAGTGTGTCTGTATTAACCCCTCTCTCTCTCAGTGCAGTGTTAATGTACTGGAGTGTCCAGTCAGTGTGTGTATTAACCCCTCTCTCTCTCAGTGCAGTGTTAATGTACTGGAGTGTCCAGTCAGTGTGTCTGTATTAACCCCTCTCTCTCTCTCAGTGCAGTGTTAATGTACTGGAGTGTCCAGTCAGTGTGTCTGTATTAACCCCTCTCTCTCTCTCAGTGCAGTGTTCATGTACTGGAGTGTCCAGTCAGTGTGTCTGTATTAACCCCTCTCTCTCTCAGTGCAGTGTTAATGTACTGGAGTGTCCAGTCAGTGTGTCTGTATTAACCCCTCTCTCTCAGTGCAGTGTTCATGTACTGGAGTGTCCAGTCAGTGTGTGTGTATTAACCCCCCTCTCTCTCAGTGCAGTGTTAATGTACTGGAGTGTCCAGTCAGTGTGTCTGTATTAACCCCTCTCTCTCAGTGCAGTGTTAATGTACTGGATTGTCCAGTCAGTGTGTGTGTATTAACCCCTCTCTCTCTCTCAGTGCAGTGTTAGTGTACTGGAGTGTCCAGTCAGTGTGTGTGTATTAACCCCTCTCTCTCTCAGTGCAGTGTTAATGTACTGGAGTGTCCAGTCAGTGTGTCTGTATTAACCCCTCTCTCTCTCAGTGCAGTGTTAATGTACTGGAGTGTCCAGTCAGTGTGTGTATTAACCCCTCTCTCTCTCAGTGCAGTGTTAATGTACTGGAGTGTCCAGTCAGTGTGTCTGTATTAACCCCTCTCTCTCTCTCAGTGCAGTGTTAATGTACTGGAGTGTCCAGTCAGTGTGTCTGTATTAACCCCTCTCTCTCTCTCAGTGCAGTGTTCATGTACTGGAGTGTCCAGTCAGTGTGTCTGTATTAACCCCTCTCTCTCTCAGTGCAGTGTTAATGTACTGGAGTGTCCAGTCAGTGTGTCTGTATTAACCCCTCTCTCTCAGTGCAGTGTTCATGTACTGGAGTGTCCAGTCAGTGTGTGTGTATTAACCCCTCTCTCTCTCAGTGCAGTGTTAATGTACTGGAGTGTCCAGTCAGTGCGTGTGTATTAACCCCTCTCTCTCTCAGTGCAGTGTTAATGTACTGGAGTGTCCAGTCAGTGTGTGTGTATTAACCCCTCTCTCTCTCAGTGCAGTGTTAATGTACTGGAGTGTCCAGTCAGTGTGTGTGTATTAACCCCTCTCTCTCTCTCAGTGCAGTGTTAATGTACTGGGGTGTCCAGTCAGTGTGTGTGTATTAACCCCCCTCTCTCTCAGTGCAGTGTTAATGTACTGGAGTGTCCAGTCAGTGTGTGTGTATTAACCCCTCTCTCTCTCTCAGTGCAGTGTTAATGTACTGGAGTGTCCAGTCAGTGTGTCTGTATGAACCCCTCTCTCTCTCTCCCAGTATCAGGTCGGTCAGCTGTATTCAGTGGCTGAGGCCAGTAAGAACAACACTGGGGGGGGAGAGGGGATCGAGGTGCTGAGGAACGAGCCGTACGAGAAGGAGGGGGAGAGGGGACAGTACACCCACAAGATCTACCACATTCACAGGTCAGTCTCCCGGTCCCCTCCTGCCGCACGCAGCCGGGGCGAGATCTTCCGGTCGATCTGCGCCCCCGGGGTCGCGGATACCAGCGGCGGCCGCGGAGCCGCCCCTCCGCGACGGGGTGGGGAGCTCGGCAGTCCGCAGAGAGCCGCGGAGCCCAGCGGGCCGCCGACCCCCCCAGAGGTTTCGGTTTTTCCCTCCTTCCAGAGGAGTCTTTGGTGCCTCTCCTCCGTCGTCTGCTGGCCTCGCTCCCCTTGCTGCACTGTGAGGTCGTGTCCTGTCGCACGGCTCCTGTCCAGCGCCTTGGGGGCAACCCTGCGGTGGAAGGCGCTATATGAAGGTGAATTGAATTGCGGACGAGCGGAGGGCGCTGCCACTTCCTGCTTCCTGCTGTCAGCCTGCCTCCTGGGTATAAGCGGCCCAGTTTTCAGCTTTTATCAGCGTGAAAGGCGCTATACTGGAGCATCCGGGCCCGGACTACCAGACTCGGAGACGGTGTTTACCCCCGCGCTGTCAAACTGTTCAACTCCCAGCCTCTGAACCTCACAGTGCCTCTCTCTTCATCACACTGACACCTGCCTGTGCCTCACAGGTCAAGACCTTCACTCCCCATAATTTCACATCCTTTTCATTCTGATGACGTGTGATTTTGCACAACTCCTGCTGTTGTGCACAGTGCCTGTTTCCTGTTGTTGTGTCGCACTTTGCCTGTTGTCTCTGTCTTTCTTTTCTTACACAATTGTATTGTTGTTGTTTCCTGTGCTGCTTACCGTCTGAGAGCTACTGTGGCTAAATTGCCTTTCATCAGACCACAGTCCTGGGTACGAGTATGATGGCGGTGAACTTGAACTCTGTAGAGATGAACTGAACTGAGACTGAATGAGTTGAATTCGGATGCCACCCCCCCCCCCCCAGATCGGAGTGAAAACTGATGGATGGATCAGCTAGGATACACCATAACAAACTGTCCTCGTTCTCTTTGTCACAGCCCGTGTGTCCGTCTTAACCTCTCGCTCTCTCTCTCGCTCTCTCCCTCTCTCGTGCTCTCAGTAAGGTTCCCAGCTTCATCCAGATGTTTGCGCCAGAGGGAGCCCTGGTTTTCCATGAGAAAGCCTGGAACGCCTATCCCTACTGCCGCACGAGTCAGTATCACGCAGCACAGCTCTCTTGTCCTCTCTCCTATTATCATTCAGTAAACAAAACAATAAGTAGTGTCTCCGGGGTCTGTATTAGGGTCTGTGTTCATCTCTCTGTGTGAGGAGTGTCTCTGGGGTCTGTATTAGGGTCTGTGTTCATCTCTCTGTGTGAGGAGTGTCTCTAGGGTCTGTATTCATCTCTCTGTGTGAGGAGTGTCTCTGGGGTCTGTATTAGGGTCTGTGTTCATCTCTCTGTGTGAGGAGTGTCTCTGGGTCTGTATTAGGGTCTGTGTTCATCTCTCTGTGTGAGGAGTGTCTCTGGGGTCTGTATTAGGGTCTGTGTTCATCTCTCTGTGTGAGGAGTGTCTCTGGGGTCTGTATTAGGGTCTGTGTTCATCTCTCTGTGTGAGGAGTGTCTCTAGGGTCTGTATTAGGGTCTGTGTTCATCTCTCTGTGTGAGGAGTGTCTCCGGGGTCTGTATTAGGGTCTGTGTTCATCTCTCTGTGTGAGGAGTGTCTCTGGGGTCTGTATTAGGGTCTGTGTTCATCTCTCTGTGTGAGGAGTGTCTCTGGGGTCTGTATTAGGGTCTGTGTTCATCTCTCTGTGTGAGGAGTGTCTCTGGGGTCTGTATTAGGGTCTGTGTTCATCTCTCTGTGTGAGGAGTGTCTCTGGGGTCTGTATTAGGGTCTGTGTTCATCTCTCTGTGTGAGGAGTGTCTCTGGGTCTGTATTAGGGTCTGTATTCATCTCTCTGTGTGAGGAGTGTCTCTAGGGTCTGTATTAGGGTCTGTGTTCATCTCTCTGTGTGAGGAGTGTCTCTGGGGTCTGTATTAGGGTCTGTGTTCATCTCTCTGTGTGAGGAGTGTCTCTGGGGTCTGTATTAGGGTCTGTGTTCATCTCTCTGTGTGAGGAGTGTCTCTGGGGTCTGTATTAGGGTCTGTATTCATCTCTCTGTGTGAGGAGTGTCTCTGGGGTTTGTATTAGGGTCTGTGTTCATCTCTCTGTGTGAGGAGTGTCTCTGGGGTCTGTATTAGGGTCTGTATTCATCTCTCTGTGTGAGGAGTGTCTCTGGGGTCTGTATTAGGGTCTGTGTTCATCTCTTTGTGTGTGAGGAGTGTCTCTGGGGTCTGTGTTCATCTCTCTGTGTCAGGAGCGTCTCTGGGGTCTGTGTTCATCTCTCTGTGTGAGGAGCGTCTCTGGGGTCTGTATTCATCTCTCTGTGTGAGGAGCGTCTCTGGGGTCTGTATTAGGGTCTGTATTCATCTCTCTGTGTGAGGAGTGTCTCTGGGGTCTGTATGAGGGTCTGTGTTCATCTCTCTGTGTGAGGAGTGTCTCTCGGGTCTGTATTCATCTCTCTGTGTGAGGAGCGTCTCTGGGGTCTGTATTCATCTCTCTGTGTGAGGAGTGTCTCTGGGGTCTGTATTGATCTCTCTGTGTGAGGAGTGTCTCTGGGGTCTGTATTAGGGTCTGTATTCATCTCTGTGTGAGGAGTGTCTCTGGGGTCTGTATTAGGGTCTGTATTCATCTCTCTGTGTGAGGAGTGTCTCTGGGGTCTGTATTAGGGTCTGTGTTCATCTCTCTGTGTGAGGAGTGTCTCTGGGGTCTGTATTAGGGTCTGTGTTCATCTCTCTGTGTGAGGAGTGTCTCTGGGGTCTGTATTAGGGTCTGTGTTCATCTCTCTGTGTGAGGAGTGTCTCTGGGGTCTGTATTGATCTCTCTGTGTGAGGAGTGTCTCTGGGGTCTGTATTCATCTCTCTGTGTGAGGAGTGTCTCTGGGTCTGTATTAGGGTCTGTATTCATCTCTCTGTGTGAGGAGTGTCTCTAGGGTCTGTATTAGGGTCTGTGTTCATCTCTCTGTGTGAGGAGTGTCTCTGGGGTCTGTATTAGGGTCTGTGTTCATCTCTCTGTGTGAGGAGTGTCTCTGGGGTCTGTATTAGGGTCTGTGTTCATCTCTCTGTGTGAGGAGTGTCTCTAGGGTCTGTATTAGGGTCTGTGTTCATCTCTCTGTGTGAGGAGTGTCTCCGGGGTCTGTATTAGGGTCTGTGTTCATCTCTCTGTGTGAGGAGTGTCTCTGGGGTCTGTATTAGGGTCTGTGTTCATCTCTCTGTGTGAGGAGTGTCTCTGGGGTCTGTATTAGGGTCTGTGTTCATCTCTCTGTGTGAGGAGTGTCTCTGGGTCTGTATTAGGGTCTGTATTCATCTCTCTGTGTGAGGAGTGTCTCTAGGGTCTGTATTAGGGTCTGTGTTCATCTCTCTGTGTGAGGAGTGTCTCTGGGGTCTGTATTAGGGTCTGTGTTCATCTCTCTGTGTGAGGAGTGTCTCTGGGGTCTGTATTAGGGTCTGTGTTCATCTCTCTGTGTGAGGAGTGTCTCTGGGTCTGTATTAGGGTCTGTATTCATCTCTCTGTGTGAGGAGTGTCTCTAGGGTCTGTATTAGGGTCTGTGTTCATCTCTCTGTGTGAGGAGTGTCTCTGGGGTCTGTATTAGGGTCTGTGTTCATCTCTCTGTGTGAGGAGTGTCTCTGGGGTCTGTATTAGGGTCTGTGTTCATCTCTCTGTGTGAGGAGTGTCTCTGGGGTCTGTATTAGGGTCTGTATTCATCTCTCTGTGTGAGGAGTGTCTCTGGGGTCTGTATTAGGGTCTGTGTTCATCTCTTTGTGTGTGAGGAGTGTCTCTGGGGTCTGTGTTCATCTCTCTGTGTGAGGAGCGTCTCTGGGGTCTGTGTTCATCTCTCTGTGTGAGGAGCGTCTCTGGGGTCTGTATTCATCTCTCTGTGTGAGGAGCGTCTCTGGGGTCTGTATTAGGGTCTGTATTCATCTCTCTGTGTGAGGAGTGTCTCTGGGGTCTGTATGAGGGTCTGTGTTCATCTCTCTGTGTGAGGAGTGTCTCTCGGGTCTGTATTCATCTCTCTGTGTGAGGAGCGTCTCTGGGGTCTGTATTCATCTCTCTGTGTGAGGAGTGTCTCTGGGGTCTGTATTGATCTCTCTGTGTGAGGAGTGTCTCTGGGGTCTGTATTAGGGTCTGTATTCATCTCTGTGTGAGGAGTGTCTCTGGGGTCTGTATTAGGGTCTGTGTTCATCTCTCTGTGTGAGGAGTGTCTCTGGGGTCTGTATTGATCTCTCTGTGTGAGGAGTGTCTCTGGGGTCTGTATTAGGGTCTGTATTGATCTCTCTGTGTGAGGAGTGTCTCTGGGGTCTGTATTAGGGTCTGTATTCATCTCTCTGTGTGAGGAGTGTCTCTGGGGTCTGTATTAGGGTCTGTGTTCATCTCTCTGTGTGAGGAGTGTCTCTGGGGTCTGTATTAGGGTCTGTGTTCATCTCTCTGTGTGAGGAGTGTCTCTGGGGTCTGTATTAGGGTCTGTGTTCATCTCTCTGTGTGAGGAGTGTCTCTGGGGTCTGTATTGATCTCTCTGTGTGAGGAGTGTCTCTGGGGTCTGTATTCATCTCTCTGTGTGAGGAGTGTCTCTGGGTCTGTATTAGGGTCTGTATTCATCTCTCTGTGTGAGGAGTGTCTCTAGGGTCTGTATTAGGGTCTGTGTTCATCTCTCTGTGTGAGGAGTGTCTCTGGGGTCTGTATTAGGGTCTGTGTTCATCTCTCTGTGTGAGGAGTGTCTCTGGGGTCTGTATTAGGGTCTGTGTTCATCTCTCTGTGTGAGGAGTGTCTCTAGGGTCTGTATTAGGGTCTGTGTTCATCTCTCTGTGTGAGGAGTGTCTCCGGGGTCTGTATTAGGGTCTGTGTTCATCTCTCTGTGTGAGGAGTGTCTCTGGGGTCTGTATTAGGGTCTGTGTTCATCTCTCTGTGTGAGGAGTGTCTCTGGGGTCTGTATTAGGGTCTGTGTTCATCTCTCTGTGTGAGGAGTGTCTCTGGGTCTGTATTAGGGTCTGTATTCATCTCTCTGTGTGAGGAGTGTCTCTAGGGTCTGTATTAGGGTCTGTGTTCATCTCTCTGTGTGAGGAGTGTCTCTGGGGTCTGTATTAGGGTCTGTGTTCATCTCTCTGTGTGAGGAGTGTCTCTGGGGTCTGTATTAGGGTCTGTGTTCATCTCTCTGTGTGAGGAGTGTCTCTGGGTCTGTATTAGGGTCTGTATTCATCTCTCTGTGTGAGGAGTGTCTCTAGGGTCTGTATTAGGGTCTGTGTTCATCTCTCTGTGTGAGGAGTGTCTCTGGGGTCTGTATTAGGGTCTGTGTTCATCTCTCTGTGTGAGGAGTGTCTCTGGGGTCTGTATTAGGGTCTGTGTTCATCTCTCTGTGTGAGGAGTGTCTCTGGGGTCTGTATTAGGGTCTGTATTCATCTCTCTGTGTGAGGAGTGTCTCTGGGGTTTGTATTAGGGTCTGTGTTCATCTCTCTGTGTGAGGAGTGTCTCTGGGGTCTGTATTAGGGTCTGTATTCATCTCTCTGTGTGAGGAGTGTCTCTGGGGTCTGTATTAGGGTCTGTGTTCATCTCTTTGTGTGTGAGGAGTGTCTCTGGGGTCTGTGTTCATCTCTCTGTGTGAGGAGCGTCTCTGGGGTCTGTGTTCATCTCTCTGTGTGAGGAGCGTCTCTGGGGTCTGTATTCATCTCTCTGTGTGAGGAGCGTCTCTGGGGTCTGTATTAGGGTCTGTATTCATCTCTCTGTGTGAGGAGTGTCTCTGGGGTCTGTATGAGGGTCTGTGTTCATCTCTCTGTGTGAGGAGTGTCTCTCGGGTCTGTATTCATCTCTCTGTGTGAGGAGCGTCTCTGGGGTCTGTATTCATCTCTCTGTGTGAGGAGTGTCTCTGGGGTCTGTATTGATCTCTCTGTGTGAGGAGTGTCTCTGGGGTCTGTATTAGGGTCTGTATTCATCTCTGTGTGAGGAGTGTCTCTGGGGTCTGTATTAGGGTCTGTGTTCATCTCTCTGTGTGAGGAGTGTCTCTGGGGTCTGTATTGATCTCTCTGTGTGAGGAGTGTCTCTGGGGTCTGTATTAGGGTCTGTATTGATCTCTCTGTGTGAGGAGTGTCTCTGGGGTCTGTATTAGGGTCTGTATTCATCTCTCTGTGTGAGGAGTGTCTCTGGGGTCTGTATTAGGGTCTGTGTTCATCTCTCTGTGTGAGGAGTGTCTCTGGGGTCTGTATTAGGGTCTGTGTTCATCTCTCTGTGTGAGGAGTGTCTCTGGGGTCTGTATTGATCTCTCTGTGTGAGGAGTGTCTCTGGGGTCTGTATTAGGGTCTGTGTTCATCTCTCTGTATGAGGAGTGTCTCTGGGGTCTGTATTAGGGTTTGTGTTCATCTCTCTGTGAGGAGTGTCTCTGGGGTCTGTATTAGGGTCTGTGTCCATCTCTGTGTGAGGAGTCTCTCTGGGGTCTGTATTAGGGTCTGTGTTCATCTCTCTGTGTGAGGAGTGTCTCTGGGGTCTGTATTAGGGTCTGTATTCATCTTTCTGTGTGAGGAGTGTCTCTGGGGTCTGTATTGGGGTCTGTGTTCATCTCTCTGTGTGAGGAGTGTCTCTGGGGTCTGTATTAGGGTCTGTGTTCATCTCTCTGTGTGAGGAGTGTCTCTGGGGTCTGTGTTCATCTCTCTGTGTGAGGAGTGTCTCTGGGGTCTGTATTGGGGTCTGTGTTCATCTCTCTGTGTGAGGAGTGTCTCTGGGGTCTGTGTTCATCTCTCTGTGTGAGGAGTGTCTCTGGGGTCTGTATTGGGGTCTGTGTTCATCTCTCTGTGTGAGGAGTGTCTCTGGGGTCTGTATTAGGGTCTGTGTTTTGAACTCCTGGGTGCGAAACGTGTTGATTTCTTAATGTGTGTTTCTTCTCCCTTCTATGGCTTGGCGCTGTGTCCTGTCTGAAGTTGTCACGGTAAGACGCTGTGTGCCTCTCCGTCAGTGATGTTGTGCGTGTTGGTGGCTGCCTGTGTGTGCCAGTGTCAGTCTGTGGGTGGGGCGCCGGTGTTGAGTGCTCGCTGTGCTCGGAGAGGGTGTGAGCTGACACGTTCTCTCTCTCTCTCTGAAGAACGAATATATGAAGGATGACTTCTTCATCAAGATAGAGACCTGGCACAAGCCGGACATGGGCACCAGCGAGAACGTAAGTGAGAGACACAATCGCAGTGTGTCAGAAGGCGTAACTGCCTTAGCCGTGCTTGGCAGGGTGTAGCAGGTTTATCTGTGTGTACCCCA
Source organism: Atractosteus spatula (assembly GCF_055471065.1). Classification (NCBI taxonomy): domain Eukaryota; kingdom Metazoa; phylum Chordata; class Actinopteri; order Semionotiformes; family Lepisosteidae; genus Atractosteus; species Atractosteus spatula. Next base: position 10,553,572 of record NC_142710.1, on the reverse strand, counting down.
GGGCTGCTGGGGGTTCTGTGAGACTGTATTAACCCCCCCCCCCCCCCCTCAGGTCCACGGTCTTCCCCCAGAGACGTGGGAGGAGGTGGAGGTCCTTCCTGTCGATATTGCCGACCGCGCTGAAGTGTCAGACGAGGTGAGTGTGTGTCACTGGCGTACTGGAGGGTGGGTGTGACTGGCGTACTGGGGGGTGGGTGTGACTGGCGTACTGGGGGGTGTGAGACTGGCGTACTGGGAGGTGGGTGTGACAGGCGTCTCTCTCTCTGTCTGTCTGTCCGCCAACAGGACTACAAGCCAGACGAAGATCCTTCAACCTTTCACTCAGAGAAGACAGGGAGGGGACCTCTGGGGCCGGCTTGGAAGGTAATATCCCACCTGTCTCTCAGTGCAGTGTTACTGTGCTGGAGTGTCCAGTACATTGTGTCTGTATTAACCCCTCTCTCTCTCAGTGCAGTGTTAATGTACTGGAGTGTCCAGTCAGTGTGTGTGTGTATTAACCCCTCTCTCTCTCAGTGCAGTGTTAATGTACTGGAGTGTCCAGTCAGTGTGTCTGTATTAACCCCTTTCTCTCTCAGTGCAGTGTTAATGTACTGGAGTGTCCAGTCAGTGTGTCTGTATTAACCCCTCTCTCTCTCAGTGCAGTGTTAATGTACTGGAGTGTCCAGTCAGTGTGTGTGTGTATTAACCCCTCTCTCTCAGTGCAGTGTTAATGTACTGGAGTGTCCAGTCAGTGTGTCTGTATTAACCCCTTTCTCTCTCAGTGCAGTGTTAATGTACTGGAGTGTCCAGTCAGTGTGTCTGTGTACTAACACCGAGTGTTAATGTACTGGAGTGTCCAGTCAGTGTGTCTGTATTAACCCCTCTCTCTCTCAGTGCAGTGTTAATGTACTGGAGTGTCCAGTCAATGTGTGTGTATTAACCCCTCTCTCTCTCAGTGCAGTGTTAATGTACTGGAGTGTCCAGTCAATGTGTGTGTATTAACCCCTCTCTCTCTCAGTGCAGTGTTCATGTACTGGAGTGTCCAGTCAGTGTGTGTGTATTAACCCCTCTCTCTCTCAGTGCAGTGTTCATGTACTGGAGTGTCCAGTCAGTGTGTGTGTATTAACCCCTCTCTCTCTCAGTGCAGTGTTAATGTACTGGAGTGTCCAGTCAGTGTGTGTGTATTAACCCCTCTCTCTCTCTCTGTGTAGAAGGAGCTGTACACTAGTGACTGGCCCCACATGACTGCCTACAAGCTGGTCACTGTCCACTTCCGCTGGTGGGGACTGCAGGGCAGGGTGGAGAAATTCATCCACAAGGTCAGAGACGCACCGACTCCCCCCCCCCCACCCGCGCGTCCAGCTGCTGCTTCCTGTCCGAATTAACCCCCCCCCCTCGCTCTCCCTCCCAGTAGCAGGAGAAGCGTCTCTTCAACAACTTTCACAGACAGCTGTTCTGCTGGATTGACCGCTGGGTGGAGCTGTCCATGGAGGACATCCGGAGGATGGAGGAGGAGACGCAGAGGGAGCTGGACCAGGTACTGCCCCCCCAGCCCCGCGTGCTGTCGCCGGGCCGCCCCCCGCGGTTCTGGCCCTCCCCTGCTCTGACCCCCGGCTTTGTCTGACCCGTAGATGCGGAACCAGGGCCCGGTGAGAGGCATGAAGGCCGGCGAAGACTAGCTGGAGGAAGAGAGAGGGGTCAGTGTCTGTCTGTCTGTCTGTCTGTCTGTCTGTCTGTCTGTCTGTCTGTCTGTCTGTCTGTCTGTCAAGGAGTCCGATCTGCTGGCTGTCCTGTCTGTCTCTTGTCCTGTCTGTCTGTCAGGGAGTCTGATCTGCTGCCTGTCCTGTCTGTCTGTCAGGGAGTCTGATCTGCTGCCTGTCCTGTCTGTCTCTTGTTCTGTCTGTCTGTCGGTCAGTCTTCCTGTCAAGGAGTCTGATCTGCTGCCTGTCCTGTCTGTCTCTTGTTCTGTCTGTCTGTCGGTCAGTCTTCCTGTCAAGGAGTCTGATCTGCTGCCTGTCCTGTCTGTCTCTTGTTCTGTCTGTCTGTCGGTCAGTCTTCCTGTCAAGGAGTCTGATCTGCTGCCTGTCCTGTCTGTCTGTCAGGGAGTCCGATCTGCTGGCTGTCCTGTCTGTCTCTTGTCCTGTCTGTCTCTTGTCCTGTCTGTCTGTCAGGGAGTCTGATCTGCTGCCTGTCCTGTCTGTCTCTTGTCCTGTCTGTCTGTCAGTCTTCCTGTCAGGGAGTCTGATCTGCTGCCTGTCCTGTCTGTCTCTTGTCCTGTCTGTCTGTCAGGGAGTCTGATCTGCTGCCTGTCCTGTCTGTCTCTTGTCCTGTCTGTCTGTCAGGGAGTCTGATCTGCTGCCTGTCCTGTCTGTCTGTCTGTCTGTCTGTCTGTCTGTCAGGGAGTCTGATCTGCTGCCTGTCCTGTCTGTCTCTCTGTCTGGGGCGTGTGCGTCTGTCTCTCCCCCTTGCCGTCCCTGATCGCTGTTTCCGTCTCTCGCAGACAGACGGGTCTTTACGGACAAGTGAGGGGGGGCTGCAGACTGGCCACTACAGGGGGGCGGAGCCACCTTCTGCTGAGAACCCCGCCCCTCCGACCCCCTGGCTCTCTCCCGGCAGCCAATCAGCATGAGTTTCATCACTCGTCCTTTTCAAGACAGGAAGTCCTCAGCCCACAGACAGGATGTGACATCAGAGACCTCGCCTGTCTATCGTTTTCTGCCAAACTGTGTCCATCCACATTTCACGTCATGCAGACGAGTTTGGGTTTTTTAACTACAGTATATTACCTTTCTTTTATTGTAATTATTATTGTCATCTTTTTGTATTGTTTCTTTTAATTTGTCCTTTTGTTAATGTTTGTACTTCAGTTGTTATCGCTGGGAAAGTCACTTTATTTAAGAAGACTATTGTAAGAGTGTTCAGCCTGACTGAAACAATGAACAAAAATAAAAATCATGACTCTTGTTCTGATCTTTCTGTCCGCTGTGTGTTTTAATCTGTCTACACAGGAGGACGGGAGACACAGGGAGAGAGGACATCACAGAGACTCCCTCAGTAATAACCACACACAACAGGACAGGAGACACAGTGAGAGAGAGGAGATCACAGAGAGTCCCTCAGTAATAAACACACAGCAGGACAGGAGACACAGTGAGAGAGAGGAGATCACAGAGACTCCCTCAGTAATAAACACACAGCAGGACAGGAGACACAGTGAGAGAGAGAGGAGATCACAGAGACTCCCTCAGTAATAAACACACACAGCAGGACAGGAGACACAGTGAGAGAGAGAGAGGAGATCACAGAGAGTCCCTCAGTAATAAACACACACAACAGGACAGGAGACACAGTGAGAGAGAGGAGATCACAGAGACTCCCTCAGTAATAAACACACAGCAGGACAGGAGACACAGTGAGAGAGAGAGAGGAGATCACAGAGAGTCCCTCAGTAATAAACACACACAGCAGGACAGGAGACAGTGAGAGAGGAGATCACAGAGACTCCCTTAGTAATAAACACAACAGGACAGGAGACACAGTGAGAGAGAGATCACAGAGACTCCCTCAGTGATACACACACACAGCAGGACAGGAGACACAGTGAGAGAGAGAGAGGAGATCACAGAGACTCCCTCAGTAATAAACACACAGCAGGACAGAAGACACAGTGAGAGAGAGGAGATCACAGAGACTCCCTCAGTAATAAACACACAGCAGGACAGGAGACACAGTGAGAGAGAGAGGAGATCACAGAGACTCCCTCAGTAATAAACACACACAGCAGGACAGGAGACACAGTGAGAGAGAGAGAGGAGATCACAGAGAGTCCCTCAGTAATAAACACACACAACAGGACAGGAGACACAGTGAGAGAGAGGAGATCACAGAGACTCCCTCAGTAATAAACACACAGCAGGACAGGAGACACAGTGAGAGAGAGAGAGGAGATCACAGAGAGTCCCTCAGTAATAAACACACACAGCAGGACAGGAGACAGTGAGAGAGAGGAGATCACAGAGACTCCCTTAGTAATAAACACAACAGGACAGGAGACACAGTGAGAGAGAGATCACAGAGACTCCCTCAGTGATACACACACACAGCAGGACAGGAGACACAGTGAGAGAGAGAGAGGAGATCACAGAGACTCCCTCAGTGATAAACACACACAGCAGGACAGGAGACATAGTGAGAGAGAGAGGAGATCACAGAGACTCCCTCAGTAATAAACACACACAGCAGGACAGGAGACACAGTGAGAGAGTGGAGATCACAGAGAATCCCTCAGTAATAAACACACACAGCAGGACAGGAGACACAGTGAGAGAGAGAGGAGATCACAGAGACTCCCTCAGTGATAAACACACACAGCAGGACAGGAGACATAGTGAGAGAGAGAGGAGATCACAGAGACTCCCTCAGTAATAAACACACACAGCAGGACAGGAGACACAGTGAGAGAGAGGAGATCACAGAGACTCCCTCAGTAATAAACACACACAGCAGGACAGGAGACACAGTGAGAGAGAGAGAGGAGATCACAGAGACTCCCTCAGTAATAAACACACACAGCAGGACAGGAGACACAGTGAGAGAGTGGAGATCACAGAGAATCCCTCGGTAATAAACACACACAGCAGGACAAGAGACACAAAGATAAACATACAGAGCGCAGGGAGAGAGCGCCCCCTGCTGGCCCCACTCACCCCTCTCCCAGGAGTCTCCCCTCCAGGTACTGCCCAGGCTCCCCCTGCTGGGCTCCAGTGGGCTGTGAGCTGGGTGAGAGCGCCCCCTGCTGGGCTCCAGTGGGCTGGGAGCTGGGAGCTGCAGGGTGACCTGGCTGCTGGCACGTCTGTAATTGTGTGTTGTGACTGTCTTTTCTAAGAGTCGTCTCTAGAGAAAACAACCGGACCGCAGAGGTGTGTATTTTTGGACATCGTTTCATCATGAAGCACGCTGGAGTCACTCCTCTTCCCTGTGCAGCTAAATAGAATTGGCTGGAAAAGAACTACAATTACATACGTTTTATTTCATTCAAAATACGTATAGTTTTATTATGATATAAGAATTCATATACAACTGTAAATGAAAGGAAAAGCACGGGATATCGAAACTTCCCTAACCAAGATGGCGGCTGAAGAGGTCGGGGGGGGGGGGGGGGTCGCAGGATAATGACGTCACGAGAAACTGGTGTATCCCGTTGGCTGGAGCACTTCCTAGTTACTGGTCTCCCGGGCGTGGAATGCTGCAGTCAGGTGTCCGCTGGGCTGGGCCGATCCGGATCGCTTTCGCACTCCTGGGACTTCGCTACGCACCGTGCTCGACCGGGACCAGGTACCGGACACGGCGGCGTGTGGGGTGTGTTGTTGTCACGTCGCGATGCGACTGCTTTCTGAGGAAAAGCCGGATTGTTGTGTGTCTGAGCGCCGCGGTCGCCTCGACACAGGGGTCCCGACCCGGAGCCGGTGCCGGCCCGGCTCTGTGAGGGAGAGAGGTCTCCCCGACACAGGGGTCCCGACCCGGAGCCGGTGCCGGTCCGGGGGAGCTGTGGGCCGGCGGCGGTGTGACAGGAGCCGATCGCAGTTAGAGAGCGACTCTCGTCTCCAGGGAGCGCAGGGCGGGGCGGGGCGCTGAAGCGCTGAGGTCACACAGCTGTGTGTGATCCCGGAGTCACAGCACTGTGTCTCCTGTCTCCTGTCTCCCTCTCTCCTCTCTCCTTCTCCCTCTCTCCTGTCTCCTGTCTCTCCCTCACTCCCCCTCTCCTCTCTCTCTCCCCTGTCTCCTGTCTCTCCCTCACTCCCCCTCTCCTCTCTCTCTCCCCTGTCTCTCCCTCACTCCCCCTCTCCTCTCTCTCTCCCCTGTCTCTTCCTCATTCTCCCTCTCCTCTCTCCCCTGTCTCTTCCTCATTCTCCCTCTCCTCTCCCCTGTCTCTTCCTCACTCCCTCTCTCCCCTCTCCCCTGTCTCTTCCTCATTCTCCCTCTCCTCTCTCCCCTGTCTCTTCCTCATTCCCTCTCTCTCCTCTCTCCTGTCTCTCCCTCACTCCCTCTCTCTCCTCTCTCCTGTCTCTCCCTCACTCCCTCTCTCTCCTCTCTCCTGTCTCTCCCTCATTCCCTCTCTCTCCTCTCTCCTGTCTCTCCCTCACTCCCTCTCTCTCTCTCCTCTCTCCTGTCTCTCCCTCACTCCCTCTCTCTCCTCTCTCCTGTCTCTCCCTCACTCCCTCTCTCTCCTCTCTCCTGTCTCTTCCTCACTCCCTCTCTCTCTCTCCTCTCTCCAGTCTCTCCCTCACTCCCTCTCTCTCTCCTCTCTCCTGTCTCTTCCTCTCTCTCCTCTCTCCAGTCTCTCCAGTGCTCTGTTCTGCCCCAGAGCTACAGCCCCCCGGGCCTGTTTGCCCCAGTCCTTCGCTCCAGTCTCCCACACCAGCTCTCCCAGTCTGAGCAGTGGGCTGTCCAGGAAGTGGACGATGTCGGAGCCCCCTGTCCATGTCCAGGCGCGCTGCCCGCTGTACCCAGGGTCCGAGGTCCAGCGACTCCCAGTGCCGGACCAGCATGTGCCCTGGGACCGAGAGTGGCCCCAGTACAGCCCCCCCACCTACACCGCGCCCACTGTGCTGAAACAACCAGTCTGGGCCGACCCAGAGATTGGGTGAGAGTCAGTGTGTGTATTAACCCCTCTCTCTCTCTCAGTGCAGTGTTAATGTACTGGAGTGTCCAGTCAGTGTGTCTGTATTGACCCCTCTCTCTCTCAGTGCAGTGTTAATGTACTGGAGTGTCCAGTCAGTGTGTGTGTATTAACCCCTCTCTCTCAGTGCAGTGTTAATGTACTGGAGTGTCCAGTCAGTGTGTGTGTATTAACCCCTCTCTCTCTCAGTGCAGTGTTAATGTACTGGAGTGTCCAGTCAGTGTGTCTGTATTAACCCCTCTCTCTCTCTCAGTGCAGTGTTAATGTACTGGAGTGTCCAGTCAGTGTGTGTGTATTAACCCCTCTCTCTCTCAGTGCAGTGTTAATGTACTGGAGTGTCCAGTCAGTGTGTGTGTATTAACCCCTCTCTCTCTCAGTGCAGTGTTAATGTACTGGAGTGTCCAGTCAGTGTGTGTATGAACCCCTCTCTCTCAGTACAGTGTTAATGTATTGGAGTGTCCAGTCAGTGTGTCTGTATTAACCCCTCTCTCTCTCAGTGCAGTGTTCATGTACTGGAGTGTCCAGTCAGTGTGTGTGTATGAATCCCTCTCTCTCTCAGTGCAGTGTTGATGTACTGGAGTGTCCAGTCAGTGTGTCTGTATGAACCCCCCTCTCTCTCTCTCAGTGCAGTGTTCATGTACTGGAGTGTCCAGTCAGTGTGTCTGTATTAACCCCCCTCTCTCTCTCAGTGCAGTGTTCATGTCCTGGAGTGTCCAGTCAGTGTGTGTGTATTAACCCCTCTCTCTCTCAGTGCAGTGTTAATGTACTGGAGTGTCCAGTCAGTGTGTGTATGAACCCCTCTCTCTCAGTACAGTGTTAATTTACTGGAGTGTCCAGTCAGTGTGTGTATTAACCCCTCTCTCTCTCAGTGCAGTGTTAATGTATTGGAGTGTCCAGTCAGTGTGTGTGTATTAACCCCTCTCTCTCAGTGCAGTGTTAATGTACTGGAGTGTCCAGTCAGTGTGTGTGTATTAACCCCTCTCTCTCAGTGCAGTGTTAATGTACTGGAGTGTCCAGTCAGTGTGTGTGTATTAACCCCTCTCTCTCAGTGTAGTGTTAATGTACTGCAGTGTCCAGTCAGTGTGTCTGTATTAACCCCTCTCTCTCTCTCAGTGCAGTGTTAATGTACTGGAGTGTCCAGTCAGTGTGTGTGTATTAACCCCTCTCTCTCTCTCAGTGCAGTGTTAATGTACTGGAGTGTCCAGTCAGTGTGTGTGTATTAACCCCTCTCTCTCTCAGTGCAGTGTTAATGTACTGGAGTGTCCAGTCAGTGTGTCTGTATTAACCCCTCTCTCTCTCAGTGCAGTGTTCATGTGTGTATTGACCCCTGTGTCTCTCAGGTCCTTCTCTCCTCAGTTCAATGCTCTGGACGGCTCAGTGGACAGACGGAGTCACGAGCAGGTCTATGGGGTGCAGGACGGCCAGCCGCTGTGAGTGTCTCCGGGTGTACCGCGCCGTTTTCCGCGCGTCCGGCTGTCGTCCCGGTTCTCCGCCTGTCTGAGCCCCCCTCCCCTCTCCGTCCCCAGGAACCCGCGCGGACGAACCGGCCTCGCAGGCCGAGGGCTGCTGGGCCGCTGGGGCCCCAACCACGCAGCTGACCCCATCGTCACCAGGTGGGCTGGGAGACTGCGCCTCCCAGATCTCCGTTTTACCCACAGTTCCTCAACGGGGCGGGGCCCAAGTGCAGCCTGGGAAATGGAGTCTTTTCTGTGCTTCTTGACTGAGTTCAAGTCCCAGTTTATTGGCGTGATTCTCGCACACAGGTCTAGGGTGTAGCGAAATGCTGTTTAGCCACAGTAGCTCTCAGACGGTAAGCAGCACAGGAAACAACAGCAATACAATTGTGTAAGAAAAGAAAGACAGAGACAACAGGCAAAGTGCCACACAAGGCTGGCAGTTTAACAGTTTGATAGTCGGGGGTAAAAACTGTCTCTGAGCCTGGTCTCCAGGAGACACACACACAGGGAGAGAGGAGCTGGGGGTCAGAGCGCAGGGTCAGACATTGTACAGGACTGGTGGGGCTCCACACTGCTGCTGCTGGAGGGGATCCCCACCACCAGCGGGGCGTCCAGAAAGATGCTGTATGCGAGCTATCAGATCAGATCACTGTGTCGGCCAGATACAGTCTCTTGCATGAGGAATCTGTCTTCCCACAGCCCCCAGCTCGCTCTCCAGGAGACACACACACACACACACACAGGGAGAGAGGAGCTGGGGGTCAGAGCGCAGGGTCAGACATATATACAGCACCCCTGGAGCAGCTGGGGTGCAGGGGCCTTGTGCAGGGGCCCCAGTGGAGTAGGATTCCTCTGCCGGCCGTGGGATTCGAACCGGCAACCCTCCAGCCCTAGGCGCAGGTCCGGAGCCACAGAGACAGCTCTCCGCTGCCCAGAACAGAAACCGGACTCGATCCGAGCCGTGACCAGAGGCCATTCAGCAGTCCGCGTGTGTGACTGGACGGAGAGCCGATACAGACGAGGGGACAGACGAAAGGGCATCTCCAGGCCTGCCCGCCATCGGTCTAGACCCGCGCTGCGTCACAGAGGGAGGGCTCGGAGCTCGGCGTGACATCGGGCTGGTGGCTCCAGGTCCCAGTGTGCACCGCTGATGCACGCTGGGTATTGTAGTCTCCCCTGCCTCGGCCTGCTGGGATGTGTAGTTCCTGAGCGCGTGTGTCTGTGTGTCGCTGGGCAGGTGGAAGAGGGACGCGGAGGGGGAGCAGGTCTCGGACCCGAGCTCGGGCCTCCCGGTGCTGCAGTTCATTTCCATCAAGCGCAAGGACTGCGGAGAGTGGGCCTTACCTGGGGTCAGTGTGTCCACCTGTCTGTCTGTGGAGAGTGACCACACCTGGGGAGTGACCCTGCCAGCGGTCATCTGTCCATCTATGTGTGCAGGGGATGGTGGACCCAGGGGAGAAGGTGTCGGCCACTCTGCAGAGGGAGTTTTCCGAAGAAGCTCTGAACTCTCTGGCTTTGCCTTCGGAGGAGAGGGCCAGGCTGAGCCAGCGGATCACAGAGCTCTTCAGCAGCCCTGGCCTGCAGGTCAGAGCAAACCAGCACGGAGATCATTCACCTCTGTCCCTCCCTCGCTCTGTCGCTCTCTCACTCCCTACCTCCCTGTGTATCTCTCTCACTCTCTCTCCAGGTGTATAAAGGCTATGTAGACGATCCCAGAAACACTCACTCTCTTCCTCGCTGTGTCTCTCTCTCTCCCTCCAGGTGTATAAAGGCTATGTAGACGATCCCAGAAACACTCACTCTCTTCCTCGCTGTGTCTCTCTCACTCTCCAGGTGTATAAAGGCTACGTAGACGATCCCAGAAACACAGACAATGCCTGGATGGAAACAGTAGCTGTGAACTTCCACGATGAAACAGGTGAGCTCATTGGTCACTATGATTATGACTCTGACCGTGCTGGCTGGGTCGCTGCTGATCCTGCGGACAGGAGGTGGGGGCCCTGAGCTCGGTCATCGTTGTCGTTTCTGTGGTTGCCAGGAGACAGCGTCAGTGGCCTCCCCCTGCACGCGGGCGACGACGCCGGGCAGGTGGCGTGGGTGGACGTGGACTCCTCCCTCAGGCTGTACGCCAGCCACGCCCACTTCCTGGAGACCGCCGCCCGCCACCACCACGCCCACTGGGGCTGAGCCGGGGCGGCAACGAGCGCCCCGAGCCGCGGGGAAATCGGTGCTTTCGGAAGAGCTGCCCACCCCCCGACCCCCCGACCCCCCGACCCCCCGCCACCCTCTGACCGGATGACCTCGCCCTTCGATGACCTCATCCCCGATGACATCACCCCCCCCCCCTGACAGAGCACGCTGGCGATGTCATCGCCTCGGCCTCGCTGGCACGGGACCCCTGGGCGGGGTGCCCCAGGCTCCTGGATGGAACAGGAGGTCACGACCCCGGGGTCAGAGGTCGGGGTCAGAGGTCAGCATGGGAAATTCTCTGCTGTGTTCTGTCAGTAAACTTCGATAAATAAAATCCTGTCAAACACAGTCTCTTGGAGCTCAGTCACTTGGAATAAGGGGATATGGGAAAACGAGAATAGGGAATACGGGAATATGGGATAGGGCCTGGAGATACGGAGGAAGTCAGTGTGTCTCTTTCTCTCTCTCTCTCCCTCTTTCTGTATCCGTCTGTCTCTCTCTCTTCCTCATTCTCTTCCTCTCAAATTCAACTTCAGAGTCTTATTGACATGATCCAAGTTACGGTGTTGTCAAACCAAAAACAGTGAACAGAATATTTCCACACCTTACTATTATTAATATTATTATTATTTGAGGGAAAGGCTCAAGGTGTGTGTGTGTGTGTGTGTCTCTGGAGAGCGAGCTGGGGGCTGTGAGAAGACAGATTCCTCACGCAAGAGACTGTATCGGGCCGATACAGCGATCTGATCTGATATAACCTTCGCTCCTCTGACTCCGCCCTCCTGTCTGTCCCCCAAGCCCGTCCACACTCTAGGGGTGACAGGGCCTTCTCCTGCTGCGCCCCCAAGCTCTGGGACTCTCTCTGCCCGAGGACATCAGAGAGTCTCCTTCAGATCCAGACTCCAACCTCCTCCTCGAGAAGAGTCTGTACTGACCTGGTCTCGTTCCTCACCCCTCTGTGCGCCCCTCCCCGGTCTCCCCTGTGTGTTGTAGCGAGAAATGGCCCCGGGGTCGGTACAGCGATCTGATCTCATGTCCACGTCTGAGGGTGCGGACGGCGACCGGACGCTCCCCCACCTCCGCCAGGGAAGGCATGCCTCTGCAGGGCTGCAGGCTGGGGACCGAGCCACAGGGAGGGGGGACCGGCGAAGGCCTGCATTGTCCCACCCGTCTCGGATGGCCTGGCCTCGCCTGTCCCCCCGCCTCACCCTCCTCCTCAGACACCCGGCCTTCCCTACCCCTCCTCCAGGAATTCCTCCGGGCGCTCTGCGTTGTGTGTCTGTGATTTGTGTTGTGTTTTTCCCCTCTGTCTCCTCAGCCTCAGGTTCACACCTGTGTCAGTGAGTGTGTTTGTGTGGCTGTTCCTGGAGAGTAGACCACCCCCCTCTGTGGAGGACAGAGGGGGGTCTCACCTCCTCTTCCTGCTCTCCTCCCTCCTCTCTGCCCAAATGGGCTGTTTCAACACCAGGCCTGACTCTGCTGCTGCTCCTGTCTGTGTCCCTGGAGCTCCCCGAATCACACCGCCCTGGGTCAGCTGTCCTGCAGGTCTGTCTCTTCACCCGTCTGTCTCTCTCTCTCTGTCCTGCTCACCTGTCTGTCAATTCAATTCAAGGTGCTTTATTAGCATGACCGATGGGTACAATCAGTGTTGCCAAAGCAAATAAAAATAATAAAATTTACACGAAACAAAACAAAAAATAAAAGTAAAATAAAATCTACAGACATATTACAGACATTTACAACAGAGACATGTCATTAAATATTTATATATACTGTAAACATTGAGCATTTTTGGGAGACAGGCTCACTGTTCCTCAGGCTGGGACAGGAGATCACACACTGTATTATTATTATTGAGAGACAGGCTCACTGTTCCTCAGGCTGGGACAGGAGATCACACACTGTATTATTATTATTGAGAGACAGGCTCACTGTCTGTTCCTCAGGCTGGGACAGGAGATCACACACTGTATTATTATTATTGAGAGACGGGCTCACTGTCTGTTCCTCAGGCTGGGACAGGAGATCACACACTGTATTATTATTATTGGGAGACAGACTCACTGTTCCTCAGGCTGGGACAGGAGATCACACACTGTATTATTATTATTGAGAGACAGGCTCACTGTTCCTCAGGCTGGGACAGGAGATCACACACTGTATTATTATTATTGAGAGACGGGCTCACTGTCTGTTCCTCAGGCTGGGACAGGAGATCACACACTGTATTATTATTATTGAGAGACAGGCTCACTGTTCCTCAGGCTGGGACAGGAGATCACACACTGTATTATTATTATTGAGAGACGGGCTCACTGTCTGTTCCTCAGGCTGGGACAGGAGATCACACACTGTACTATTATTATTGAGAGACGGGCTCACTGTCTGTTCCTCAGGCTGGGACAGGAGATCACACACTGTATTATTATTATTGAGAGACAGGCTCACTGTCTGTTCCTCAGACTGGGACAGGAGATCACACACTGTATTATTATTATTGAGAGACAGGCTCACTGTCTGTTCCTCAGGCTGGGACAGGAGATCACACACTGTATTATTATTATTGAGAGACAGGCTCACTGTCTGTTCCTCAGGCTGGGACAGGAGATCACACACTGTATTATTATTACTGAGAGACAGGCTCACTGTCTGTTCCTCAGGCTGGGACAGGAGATCACACACTGTATTATTATTATTGAGAGACGGGCTCACTGTCTGTTCCTCAGGCTGGGACAGGAGATCACACACTGTATTATTATTATTGAGAGACGGGCTCACTGTCTGTTCCTCAGGCTGGGACAGGAGATCACACACTGTATTATTATTATTGAGAGACAGGCTCACTGTCTGTTCCTCAGACTGGGACAGGAGATCACACACTGTATTATTATTATTGAGAGACAGGCTCACTGTCTGTTCCTCAGGCTGGGACAGGAGATCACACACTGTATTATTATTATTGAGAGACAGGCTCACTGTCTGTTCCTCAGGCTGGGACAGGAGATCACATACTGGGCTGCCAGTTCAACTGAGTTCCCTCCTCCCTCTCCCAGTAGGATTGGGACCCGTTGTGATTCTGGCAGGTGTGGGAACTCTGGGACTAGATTTCTGAGTTTAGGGAAGAATGTTTCTCTAATCCCAGAGTATCTGTCCCAGTGCAGTAGGAAGTGCACCTCTGTCTCTATTTCTCCCCGCTGGCAGTGGGAGCACAGCCTGTCCTCTCTGGACAGCCAGGTCTGCCTGTGTCCAGTGTGAATGTCCGGGCTGTGGTCACTGAGCCTGTCCTCTCTGGACAGCCAGGTCTGCCTGTGTCCAGTGTGTGTGTCCAGGCTGTGGTCACTGAGCCTGTCCTCTCTGGACAGCCAGGTCTGCCTGTGTCCAGTGTGTGTGTCCAGGCTGTGGTCACTGAGCCTGTCCTCTCTGGGCAGCCAGGTCTGCCTGTGTCCAGTGTGAATGTCCGGGCTGTGGTCACTGAGCCTGTCCTCTCTGGACAGCCAGGTCTGCCTGTGTCCAGTGTGTGTGTCCAGGCTGTGGTCACTGAGCCTGTCCTCTCTGGACAGCCAGGTCTGCCTGTGTCCAGTGTGTGTGTCCAGGCTGTGGTCACTGAGCCTGTCCTCTCTGGACAGCCAGGTCTGCCTGTGTCCAGTGTGTGTGTCCAGGCTGTGGTCACTGAGCCTGTCCTCTCTGGACAGCCAGGTCTGCCTGTGTCCAGTGTGTGTGTCCAGGCTGTGGTCACTGAGCCTGTACTTCGTCAGGGTCTGTTTCTGTTTGTTGTTTCTTATCTTGGTCAAATATTCAGCTAGTGTGTATTGTCTGTTTAGGGTTCTGTAGCATTCCAGTTTGTGTTGTGTTTGTGTGTGTGTGTCCCAGTGTGTGAGATATTGCTGTTTGATCTGTGCTGTGATGTGGTGGAGTCTGGGTTGTGGTGCTCTAGCAGTGCTGTCCTGAGGCTGGTTGTGTGTTGTGTGTGTTGTGCTGTGATGTGGTGGAGTCTGGGTTGTGGTGCTCTAGCAGTGCTGTCCTGAGGCTGGTTGTGTGTTGTGTGTGTTGTGCTGTGATGTGGTGGAGTCTGAGTTGTGGTGCTCTAGCAGTGCTGTCCTGAGGCTGGTTGTGTGTTGTGTGTTGTGCTGTGATGTGGTGGAGTCTGGGTTGTGGTGCTCTAGCAGTGCTGTCCTGAGGCTGGTTGTGTGTTGTGTGTGTTGTGCTGTGATGTGGTTGAGTCTGGGTTGTGGTGCTCTAGCAGTGCTGTCCTGAGGCTGGTTGTGTGTTGTGCTGTGATGTGGTTGAGTCTGAGTTGTGGTGCTCTAGCAGTGCTGTCCTGAGGCTGGTTGTGTGTTGTGCTGTGATGTGATGGAGTCTGGGTTGTGGTGCTCTAGCAGTGCTGTCCTGAGGCTGGTTGTGTGTTGTGTGTGTTGTGCTGTGATGTGGTGGAGTCTGGGTTGTGGTGCTCTAGCAGTGCTGTCCTGAGGCTGGTTGTGTGTTTGTGTTGTGCTGTGATGTGGTGGAGTCTGGGTTGTGGTGCTCTAGCAGTGCTGTCCTGAGGCTGGTTGTGTGTTGTGTGTGTTGTGCTGTGACGTGGTGGAGTCTGAGTTGTGGTGCTCTAGCAGTGCTGTCCTGAGGCTGGTTGTGTGTTTGTGTTGTGCTGTGATGTGGTGGAGTCTGGGTTGTGGTGCTCTAGCAGTGCTGTCCTGAGGCTGGTTGTGTGTTGTGTGTGTTGTGCTGTGATGTGGTGGAGTCTGGGTTGTGGTGCTCTAGCAGTGCTGTCCTGAGGCTGGTTGTGTGTTGTGCTGTGATGTGGTGGAGTCTGGGTTGTGGTGCTCTAGCAGTGCTGTCCTGAGGCTGGTTGTGTGTTGTGTGTGTTGTGCTGTGATGTGGTGGAGTCTGGGTTGTGGTGCTCTAGCAGTGCTGTCCTGAGGCTGGTTGTGTGTTGTGTGTGTTGTGCTGTGATGTGGTGGAGTCTGGGTTGTGGTGCTCTAGCAGTGCTGTCCTGAGGCTGGTTGTGTGTTGTGTGTGTTGTGCTGTGATGTGGTGGAGTCTGGGTTGTGGTGCTCTAGCAGTGCTGTCCTGAGGCTGGTTGTGTGTTGTGTGTGTTGTGCTGTGATGTGATGGAGTCTGGGTTGTGGTGCTCTAGCAGTGCTGTCCTGAGGCTGGTTGTGTGTTGTGTGTGTTGTGCTGTGATGTGATGGAGTCTGGGTTGTGGTGCTCTAGCAGTGCTGTCCTGAGGCTGGTTGTGTGTTGTGTGTGATGTGGTGGAGTCTGGGTTGTGGTGCTCTAGCAGTGCTGTCCTGAGGCTGGTTGTGTGTTGTGTGTTGTGCTGTGATGTGGTGGAGTCTGGGTTGTGGTGCTCTAGCAGTGCTGTCCTGAGGCTGGTTGTGTGTTGTGTGTGTTGTGCTGTGATGTGGTGGAGTCTGGGTTGTGGTGCACTAGCAGTGCTGTCCTGAGGCTGGTTAGTGTCGGTGTGGCTCAGGTCGGTGAGCCTCAGGACCAGCTGGCTCAGGGGGCTCTGTTTTGGGCTCAGCTCTTGTGTGTTGTGTGTGAGGCAGTGTTGTGTGTCTTGTGTTGTTGCAGTGCTGTCCTGAGGCTGGCTGGTGTCAGTGTGGCTTGGGTCAGTGAGCCTTTCAGTGAGCCTGGGTCAGAGGTCTGACTCTCTCTCTGTCCTGCTCACCTGTCTGTCTCCCTGTCTCTCTTTCTGTCCTGCTCACCTGTCTGTCTCCCTGTCTCTCTATTTGTCCTACTCACCTATCTGTCTCCTGTCTCTCCTGTTCACCTGCCTGTCTCTCTATTTGTCCTGCTAACCTGTCTGTCTCCTGTCTCTCCTGCTCACCTGCCTGTCTCTCTATTTGTCCTGCTAACCTGTCTGTCTCCTGTCTCTCCTGTTCACCTGTCTGTCTCTGTCCTGCTCACCTGTCTGTCTCCCTATCTGTCCTGCTCACCTGTCTGTCCCTTATCTGTCCTGTTCACCTGTCTGTCTCCTGCCTTTTCATTTCTGTGTGGACCAGTACGAGTGTGGGGACACCAACGTGTCTCCAGCTCGTGAAATGAGCTGATTCTCTCTGTGTGAGAGGGACTCCAGTCTCCCTGCGCTGTGTGGACCAGTACGAGTGTGGGGACACCGGCGTGTCTCTAGTTAGTTGGAAGGGCTGAGTGATGAATCATCAATAATGACCTCTCTGGGGGACGTGGTGAGGACCTGCTCTGGCAGGATCGTGGTGGGTTGGGGGTGTTGGGGTGCCCCTGCTGTCACCCCTCTCTCCCTCTGTGTTTATTCAGGACAAACTGCAGCTCTGACACCTCCACAGCTGCCCTCTGCAGACAGGGGAGGAGAGAGAGACCCCATTACAGCCCATTAGAGACCCCCCTGGGAGCCTCACACCAGAAGCTGAGGGGATGAAGAGGGCCTCTCTCCCAGGAGAGCTCTTTCCTCTCTCTGCTGTGTCCCCTGTCTCCCTCTGTCTCGAGGTCTCTGTCTCTGTCTTAATCCCTCTGTCTCTCTCTCTCTCTCTGTCTTTATCCCTCTCTCTCTCTGTCTTTATCCCTCTGTCTCTCTCTCTCTCTCTCTCTCTGTCTTTATCCCTCTGTCTCTCTCTGTCTTTATCCCTCTGTTTCTCTCTCCTTTATCCCTCTTTCTCTCCTTTATCCCTCTCTCTCTTTATCCCTCTCCCAGTCTTTATCCCTCTCTCTATCTCTATCTCTGTCTTTATCCCTTTATCTGTCTCTATCTCTCTCTATCTCTCTTTATCTGTCTCTCTTTATCCCTTTATCTCTCTTTATCTCTCTTTATCTCTCTTTATCTGTCTCTATCTCTCTTTATCTGTCTGTCTTTATCCCTTTATCTGTCTTTATCTGTCTCTCTATCTCTCTTTATCTGTCTGTCTTTATCCCTTTATCTCTCGTTATTTGTCTCTATCTCTGTCTGTATCTGTCTGTCTTTATCTCTCTTTATGTCTCTCTATCTCTGTCTTTATCCCTTTATCTGTCTTTATGTCTCTCTATCTCTGTCTTTATCTCTTTATCTGTCTCTCTATCTCTCTTTATCTGTCTTTATCCCTTTATCTGTCTTGATCTCTCTGTCTTTATTTCTGTCCTTATCTCTGTCTGTCTCTCTAACTGTCTGTATCTCTCTCTCTCTGGTGCTCTGTATGTTTTATCTCCCTGTCCCTCTCTTTATCTCCGTCTCTCTCAATCAGGAGAGACTTGTCCTCTCCAGTGTGTCTCTGTGTGTCTCTCCCTGTCTCTCTCTCTCACTCAGAAGAGCACACTCCTCTCCAGTGTGTCTCTGTACTTGTCTATAGCTCTGTCTCTCTCTCTCACTCAGAAGAGCACACTCCTCTCCAGTGTGTCTCTGTACTTGTCTATAGCTCTGTCTCTCTCTCTCACTCAGAAGAGCACACTCCTCTCCAGTGTGTCTCTGTACTTGTCTATAGCTCTGTCTCTCTCTCTCACTCAGAAGAGCACACTCCTCTCCAGTGTGTCTCTGTACTTGTCTATAGCTCTGTCTCTCTCAATTCAATTCAATTCAAGGTGCTTTATTAGCATGACCGATGGGTACAATCAGTGTTGCCAAAGCAAATGAAAGTAATGATATTTACATGAAACAAAACAAAAATAGAAGTAAAATAAAATCTACAGACATATTACAGACATTTACAACAAAGACATATTATACAATATTGACATATACTGTAGGCGGCTGGAGCATTATTGGGAGACAGACTCACTGTTCCTCAGGCTGTGACAGGAGATCACATACTGGGCTGCCAGTTCAACTGAGTTCCCTCCTCCCTCTCCCAGTAGGATTGGGACCCGTTGTGATTCTGGCAGGTGTGGGAACTCTGGGATTAGATTTCTGAATTTCGGGAAGAATGTTTCTCTAATCCCAGAGTATCTGTCACAGTGCAGTAGGAAGTGCACCTCTGTCTCTATTTCTCCCCGCTGGCAGTGGGAGCACAGCCTGTCCTCTCTGGACAGCCAGGTCTGCCTGTGTCGCCCAGTTTCTATGGCCAGGTTGTGGTCACTGAGCCTGTACTTCGTCAGGGTCTGTTTCTGTTTGTTATTTTTTATTTTGGTCAAATATTCAGCTAGTGTGTATTGTCTGTTTAAGGTTCTGTAACATTCCAGTTTATGTTGTGTCTGTGTGTGTGTGTCCCAGTGTGTGAGATATTGCTGTTTGATCTGTGCTGTGATGTGGTTGAGTCTGGGTTGTGGTGCTCTAGCAGTGCTGTCCTGAGGCTGGTTGTGTGTTGTGTGTGTTGTGCTGTGATGTGGTGGAGTCTGGGTTGTGGTGCTCTAGCAGTGCTGTCCTGAGGCTGGTTGTGTGTTGTGTGTGTTGTGCTGTGATGTGGTGGAGTCTGGGTTGTGGTGCTCTAGCAGTGCTGTCCTGAGGCTGGTTGTGTGTTGTGTGTGTTGTGCTGTGATGTGGTGGAGTCTGGGTTGTGGTGCTCTAGCAGTGTTGTCCTGAGGCTGGTTAGTGTCGGTGTGGCTCAGGTCGGTGAGCCTCAGGACCAGCTGGCTCAGGGGGCTGTGTTTTGGGCTCAGCTCTTGGCTCAGCAGGGCTCTGTGGTGGTAGGAATTTTGGTCACTGTTTTTTAGGTGTAGCCAATACTTGAATATTCTTTTCTGTATGTTTATCAATAGTGGGTACTGGCCTAATTCGGCCCTGCACCCGTTGTTAGGAGTTCTTCTCTGCACACGGAGGATGTTTCTACAGATCTCCATGTGCAGAGTTTCTGTGGGGTGTTTGTCCCATTGGGTGTAATCCTGGTCTGTGAGGGGACCCCACACTTCACTGCCGTATAGGGCAATGGGTTGGATTACACTTTCAAGTATTTGGAGCCAGATTCTTGTTGGTGGGTTGATGTTGAAGAGCCTCTTTCTTATTGCGTAGAAAGCCCTGAGTGCCTTCTCCCTCAGTGCCTTCACTGCCAGGTCAAAACTCCCGGAAGAGCTGATGGTGAGACCGAGATATGTGTAGCTGGATGTGTGCTCCAATGTGTTGTTGTTCAGTGTGAATTTGTACCTGTTTCCCTGAGGTCTGGCTTTCTTCTGGAAAACCATAACTCTGGTCTTGTCCAGATTGACTGTCAGTGCCCAGGTCTGACAGTACTGCTCCAGCAGTGCCAGGTTCTGCTGCAGCCCCTGTTCTGTGGGCGACAGCAGGACCAGGTCATCTGCGTAGAGCAGGAACTTGATTTCTGTGTCGTGTAGTGTGAGACCAGGAGCTGCAGACTGCTCCAACATTCCTGCTAATTCGTTGATATAGATATTGAACAGTGTTGGGCTCAGGCTGCAGCCCTGTCTCACCCCGCGGCCTTGGGTGAAGAATTTAGTCCTTTTGTTTCCAATTTTCACTGCACATTTGCTCTCTGAATACATTGATTTAATGATGTCGTACACTTTGCCCCCTATGCCACTTTGGAGTAGTTTATAAAA
Organism: Atractosteus spatula; assembly: GCF_055471065.1. Lineage (NCBI taxonomy): Eukaryota > Metazoa > Chordata > Actinopteri > Semionotiformes > Lepisosteidae > Atractosteus > Atractosteus spatula. The sequence continues at coordinate 10,533,838 of NC_142710.1, read as the reverse complement.
CAATCTCTCATGCCAAATCGAGTCAAATGCTTTTTTGAAATCGACAAAGCAGCCAAAAATTTTTCCTTTGTGTTTTTGGTGGACGTGTTTGTCTATCAGTGTGTGCAGGGTGTAAATGTGATCAGATGTGCGGTGATCTGGCAAGAAGCCAATCTGACTTTTACTCAGGACATTGTGTTCGGTAAGGAAGGCCAGTATTCGTGTGTTCAGGATACTGCAGAATACCTTCCCCAGGTTACTGTTCACACAGATGCCCCGGTAGTTGCTGGGATCGAGTTTATCTCCACTCTTATAGATGGGCGTGATCAGTCCTTGGTTCCAGGCCTCGGGGAAACATCCGGCTGTCATGATGAGATTGAGGAGTTTGAGCAGGGCTTGTTGCAACTTTGGGCTGCTGTGTCTCAGCATCTCATTTATGACACCATCATGGCCACAGGCTTTGCGTGGTCTGAGGGCCTGGAGTTTGTCCAGTAGCTCCTGCTCAGTGATTGGGGAGTCTAAGGGGTTTTGGTTGTCTTTGATAGCCAATTCCAAAATTTTGAGTTTTTCATAAATGGTGTTTTGGTCTGATTGATTTGTATTTGGGAGCTTTTCATACAGACTTTCAAAGTATGTTTGCCAGATTGTTCCATTTTGGATGGCCAATTCTTCTGGTTTTAATTTGTTTAAGTTGTTCCACTTCTCCCAGAAACAGTTCTGATTTAGTGACTCCTCAATTTCTGCAAGTTGTTTGTCTATGTATGTGTTTCTCTTCTTTTTCAGCGTGTGTTTGTAAAGTTTTACCATGTCACAGTACCTGAGTCGCAGATCTGTGTTGTGTGGTTGTCTGTGTTTTTCATTTGAGACTTTTCGTAGTGCATTTCTGATGTTTTTGCACTCCGTATCAAACCACTTTTCTTTTGCTTTTGTTTTTTGGTAGTTTTTTGATTTAGTTGTTTTTAGCTTAGATTTTGATGCTAGTTTGTGGAATAGGTGATTTAGTTTTTGTGTGGCCAAGTTGATGCCTAATTTGTTGGTTTGATACGGAGTGTTTAGGAATGTGTCCATCAGTGTCTGAATTTCGTCATCGCCCAGTGCAGTTTGGTATCTGTCCAGGCTGTCTGTGTCCCATCTGTACGCCTGGTTGAGGTCATACAGCTGGCTGGGCTGTGTCCGTGTGTCTCTGTACTGGTGTGCTCTCTTCATGTAGAGTGTGATCTGGCTGTGGTCGGAGAGGGGAGTTTGTGGCCTGACAGTGAAGGCACTGATACAGGAGGGGTCCAGGTCGGTGATGGCGTAGTCCACCACACTGCTACCCAGAGCTGAGCTGTAGGTGAACCTGCCTAGAGAGTCCCCTCTAGTCCTGCCGTTGACGATGTACAGGCCCAGCCCTTGACAGAGGGCTCACTCAGAAGAGCACACTCCTCTCCAGTGTGTCTCTCTGTACTTGTCTATAGCTCTGTCTCTCTCTCTCACTCAGAAGAGCACACTCCTCTCCAGTGTGTCTCTGTACTTGTCTATAGCTCTGTCTCTCTCTCTCACTCAGAAGAGCACACTCCTCTCCAGTGTGTCTCTGTACTTGTCTATAGCTCTGTCTCTCTCTCTCACTCAGAAGAGCACACTCCTCTCCAGTGTGTCTCTGTACTTGTCTATAGCTCTGTCTCTCTCTCTCTCACTCAGAAGAGCACACTCCTCTCCAGTGTGTCTCTGTACTTGTCTATAGCTCTGTCTCTCTCTCTCACTCAGAAGAGCACACTCCTCTCCAGTGTGTCTCTGTACTTGTCTATAGCTCTGTCTCTCTCTCTCACTCAGAAGAGCACACTCCTCTCCAGTGTGTCTCTGTACGTGTCTATAGCTCTGTCTCTCTCTCTCACTCAGAAGAGCACACTCCTCTCCAGTGTGTCTCTGTACGTGTCTATAGCTCTGTCTCTCTCTCTCACTCAGAAGAGCACACTCCTCTCCAGTGTGTCTCTGTACGTGTCTATAGCTCTGTCTCTCTCTCTCACTCAGAAGAGCACACTCCTCTCCAGTGTGTCTCTGTACTTGTCTATAGCTCTGTCTCTCTCTCTCACTCAGAAGAGCACACTCCTCTCCAGTGTGTCTCTGTACGTGTCTATAGCTCTGTCTCTCTCTCTCACTCAGAAGAGCACACTCCTCTCCAGTGTGTCTCTGTACTTGTCTATAGCTCTGTCTCTCTCTCTCACTCAGAAGAGCACACTCCTCTCCAGTGTGTCTCTCTGTACTTGTCTATAGCTCTGTCTCTCTCTCTCACTCAGAAGAGCACACTCCTCTCCAGTGTGTCTCTCTGTACTTGTCTATAGCTCTGTCTCTCTCTCTCACTCAGAAGAGCACACTCCTCTCCAGTGTGTCTCTGTACTTGTCTATAGCTCTGTCTCTCTCTCTCACTCAGAAGAGCACACTCCTCTCCAGTGTGTCTCTCCTGATGGGATGGGGGAGGAGGAGCAGGAGGGTGTGAACAGTTTGAGCCATTTGGCTGGAGTGTGAAGGAATCTCAGTCACCTACATAAGACCCAGACCCTGAGACACAGAGACACCAGCCCATTGAGTCACTGAGGGAGACACAGGCTTCAGCTGGTACACACAGACTGGGAGAGGGACACAGCTCCAGCTGAGACACAGACAGACTGGGAGAGGGACACAGCTCCAGCTGAGCAAAAAACAGACTGGGAGAGAGACTGGTTTAATCTGGGACACAGACCGACTGGGAGAGAGACTGGTTTAAACTGAGACACAAACTGAGACAGAGAGACTGGTGTAATCTGAGACACAGACTGGGAGCTGTCTCCCAGTCCACTGGGAGACTGGTGTAAGCTGAGACCAACTGGGAAAGAGACTGGTTTAAGCTGAGACCGACTGGGAAAGAGACTGGTTTAAACTGAGACACAGACTGGGAGAGAGACTGGTTTAACCAGAGTCAAACGCTGACTGGGCTTTCTGGACCAAAGGGAGAGACAGGGAGAGGGGAGAAAGAGACAGGGAGAGGGGAGAGAGAGGGGAGAGAGAGAGGAGAGAGGAGAGAGGGGAGAGAGAGAGGGGAGAGAGAGAGGGGAGAGAGGGGAGAGAGAAGAGAGAAAGGGGGGAGAGAGAGGGGGGAGAGAGAGGGGAGAGAGAGAGGGGAGAGAGGGGAGAGAGAAGAGAGAAAGGGGGGAGAGAGGGTACAAATACAGACGTTGAGGTACCCTGGCAGTTACCCCACGACGAGGACACTGCCCCGCTGAGCCCCGAGAGAGGAAGCATGCTGGGCTCGGAGGTGTACACCAGCCTGGGGGGGGCGCTGTCCCTGCGGTCTCAGTCTCTGGGGACACTGGGGGCCACAGTGGGACCGGAGCCCTACCGCCTGACCGACTGCTGCTACCACAGGGGTGAGTCTCTGGACCCAAGCGTGCGTGTGTGTCCTGTCTGATATTAACCATCACTACCACAGGGGTGAGAGAGTGTGTGTCCTGTCTGATATTAACCATCACTACCACAGGGGTGAGAGTGTGTGTGTGTCCTGTCTGATATTAACCATCACTACCACAGGGGTGAGAGTGTGCGTGTGTGTCCTGTCTGATATTAACCATCACTACCACAGGGGTGAGAGAGTGTGTGTCCTGTCTGATATTAACCATCACTACCACAGGGGTGAGAGTGTGTGTGTCCTGTCTGATATTAACAATCATCACCACAGGGGTGAGAGTGTGTGTCCTGTCTGATATTAACCATCACTACCACAGGGGTGAGAGTGTGTGTGTCCTGTCTGATATTAACCATCACTACCACAGGGGTGAGAGTGTGTGTGTCCTGTCTGATATTAACCATCACTACCACAGGAGTGAGAGTGTGTGTGTGTGTCCTGTCTGATATTAACCATCACTACCACAGGGGTGAGAGTGTGTGTGTCCTGTCTGATATTAACCCATCACTACCACAGGGGTGAGAGTGTGTGTGTCCTGTCTGATATTAACCATCACTACCATAGGAGTGAGAGTGTGTGTGTCCTGTCTGATATTAACCATCACTACCATAGGAGTGAGAGTGTGTGTGTCCTGTCTGATATTAACCATCACTACCACAGGGGTGAGAGTGTGTGTGTCCTGTCTGATATTAACCATCACTACCACAGGGGTGAGTGTGTCCTGTCTGATATTAACCATCACTACCACAGGGGTGAGAATGTGTGTGTGTCCTGTCTGATATTAACCATCACTACCACAGGGGTGAGAGTGTGTGTGTCCTGTCTGATATTAACCATCATCACCACAGGGGTGAGAGTGTGTGTGTCCTGTCTGATATTAACCATCACTACCACAGGGGTGAGAGTGTGTGTCCTGTCTGATATTAACCATCACTACCACAGGGGTGAGAGTGTGTGTGTGTCCTGTCTGATATTAACCATCACTACCACAGGGGTGAGAGTGTGTGTGTGTCCTGTCTGATATTAACCATCACTACCACAGGGGTGAGAGTGTGTGTGTCCTGTCTGATATTAACCATCACTACCACAGGGGTGAGAGTGTGTGTGTCCTGTCTGATATTAACCATCACTACCACAGGGGTGAGAGTGTGTGTGTCCTGTCTGATATTAACCATCACTACCACAGGACTGAGAGTGTGTGTCCTGTCTGATATTAACCATCAGTACCACAGGGGTGAGAGTGTGTGTGTGTGTCCTGTCTGATATTAACCATCACTACCACAGGGGTGAGAATGTGTGTGTGTCTTTTCTGATATTAACCATCACTACCACAGGGGTGAGAGTGTGTGTGTCCTGTCTGATATTAACCATCACTACCACAGGGGTGAGAGTGTGTGTGTGTCCTGTCTGATATTAACCATCACTACCACAGGGGTGAGAGTGTGTGTGTGTCCTGTCTGATATTAACCATCACTACCACAGGGGTGAGAGTGTGTGTGTCCTGTCTGATATTAACCATCACTACCACAGGGGTGAGAGTGTGTGTCCTGTCTGATATTAACCATCACAACCACAGGGGTGAGAGAGTGTGTGTCCTGTCTGATATTAACCATCACTACCACAGGGGTGAGAGTGTGTGTGTCCTGTCTGATATTAACCATCACTACCACAGGGGTGAGAGTGTGTGTGTCCTGTCTGATATTAACCATCACTACCACAGGGGTGAGAGTGTGTGTGTCCTGTCTGATATTAACCATCACTACCACAGGGGTGAGAGTGTGTGTGTGTCCTGTCTGATATTAACCCATCACTACCACAGGGGTGAGAGTGTGTGTGTCCTGTCTGATATTAACCATCACTACCACAGGGGTGAGAGTGTGTGTGTCCTGTCTGATATTAACCATCACTACCACAGGGGTGAGAGTGTGTGTGTGTGTCCTGTCTGATATTAACCATCACTACCACAGGGGTGAGAGTGTGTGTGTCCTGTCTGATATTAACCATCACTACCACTCTGTCTTCATCCCTATCCCTATCTCTGTTTCTCTGACTCTCCCCTAACTGAAGTAGCTCAGAGATTGAGTTAAGTTAAACACTAATTAATAACTCATTAAAACTTATGAACTTATTAGTTGCTGGCTCAGACACACTGAGGTGTGCACTAATCAGCTGTCCTCTGATTGGCTGTTGCTCTCACTGCTGCTCTACATTAATTAGAAGTTCACTGATTGGCGACACTAATTAGCTGGTGCTGTGGAGTCTTTCGTTACGGAGTGCGCCTCTCACGCCTGCCGCTGTGTCAGCTGCAGAGGCTGCTAATCCAGCAGGCAGGACAGAAAGACAGGCGTGTTCAATTCAGCTGCGGCAGGAGAGACTTCAACTGGCACCATCGCAGCAGGAATCGCTTCCACTGGGGCGTGAGAGGGTGAGGGGGTGAGGGGGTGAGAGGGCGAGAGGGCAAGAGGGCGAGAGGGCGAGAGAGCGGGAGAGTGCTGTTTAATATCTACCCATGCCTTGTCATCTCAGGGGTGAGTCTATGTTTCCTGCCTGATATCTTTCCAGATATTTTATAACAGCTTCATCCAATTCAGGGTCACAGGGGAGCCAGAGTCTATCCCAGCAGGCAATGGGTGCAAAGCAGGGTTCACCCTGGACAGGACACACGCACACGCGCACACAAACGCACACACACACACACACCAGGGGCAAATTTCCCAGAAGCCAACTCGCCTACCAGCATGTCTTTGGACACGCAGGAGGAAACCGGAGAGCCCGGAGGAAGCCCACGTGAACACAGGGAGAACATGCAAACTCCACACAGACAGCACCGCACGTCTGGAGCTGAGCAAAGTGTCTCCGGGCTGCTCCATCATGCTGTCCACCTCCTACCTGCTAACGCACAGACTGTGCAGGGAAAAGCCAGTATCGGATTTTTACCGCCTGGCCCGTGTCATGTGTGTGTGTTCCCCTCTGAGTGTTACTCTCATGACCTGACCCTCAGATCTGGAGGCTCCGCCCACCCTCCCCCGATTCGACCCCTTGTTCCCGCCCACCTGTGATGCGTCGCTGAAGGTGCTGGCCCCGCCCCCCGCCCCGATGCCCCTGGGACTGAGCGGCGGGCTGGCCACGCCCACTGCCGACCAGGGGGCGGAGAGTGGGCGTGGCCCCGTGAACATGGAGCTGGAGAACAGGGACCTGTGGAAACAGTTCAGCAGTCTGGGGACGGAGATGATCATCACCAAGACTGGACGGTAATGAGAAGTCAGTGTGTGTGTATTAACCCCTCTCTCTCTCAGTGCAGTGTTAATGTACTGGAGTGTCCAGTCAGCGTGTCTGTATTAACCCCTCTCTCTCTCAGTGCAGTGTTAATGTACTGGAGTGTCCAGTCAGTGTGTCTGTATTAACCCCTCTCTCTCTCAGTGCAGTGTTAATGTACTGGAGTGTCCAGTCAGTGTGTGTATTAACCCCTCTCTCTCTCAGTGCAGTGTTAATGTACTGGAGTGTCCAGTCAGTGTGTGTGTATGAACCCCTCTCTCTCTCAGTGCAGTGTTAATGTACTGGAGTGTCCAGTCAGTGTGTCTGTATTTACCCCTCTCTCTCTCAGTGCAGTGTTAATGTACTGGAGTGTCCAGTCAGTGTGTCTGTATTAACCCCTCTCTCTCTCTCTCAGTGCAGTGTTAATGTACTGGAGTGTCCAGTCAGTGTGCGTATTAACCCCTCTCTCTCTCAGTGCAGTGTTAATGTACTGGAGTGTCCAGTCAGTGTGTTTGTATTAACCCCTCTCTCTCTCAGTGCAGTGTTAATGTACTGGAGTGTCCAGTCAGTGTGTGTGTATTAACCCCTCTCTCTCTCAGTGCAGTGTTAATGTACTGGAGTGTCCAGTCAGTGTGTGTGTATTAACCCCCCTCTCTCTCAGTGCAGTGTTAATGTACTGGAGTGTCCAGTCAGTGTGTGTGTATTAACCCCTCTCTCTCTCAGTGCAGTGTTAATGTACTGGAGTGTCCAGTCAGTGTGTGTGTATTAACCCCTCTCTCTCTCTCAGTGCAGTGTTAATGTACTGGAGTGTCCAGTCAGTGTGTGTATTAACCCCTCTCTCTCAGTGCAGTGTTAATGTACTGGAGTGTCCAGTCAGTGTGTGTGTATTAACCCCTCTCTCTCTCTCAGTGCAGTGTTAATGTACTGGAGTGTCTCTCTCTCTCTCAGGAGGATGTTTCCTCACTGCCGGGTTCAGGTATCGGGGTTGGACAGCTCTGCTCGCTACCTGCTCCTGATGGACATCGTCCCGGTGGACGGCTCCCGGTACCGCTGGCAGGGGGGCTCCTGGGAGGCGGTGGGCAAGGCCGAGCCACGCCTCCCGGACCGCGTCTTCATCCACCCAGACTCCCCGGCCTCCGGAGCTCACTGGATGAGCCGCCCCATCTCCTTCCAGCGCGTCAAGCTGACCAACAACACCCTGGACATGCAGGGCCACGTGAGTGACTGTCTGTTCCTGTGTGTGTTGTCGGTTCAGGGTTCTGTGGCATTCCAGTTGTGTGTGTGTGTGTGTGTGTGTGTGTGTGTGTGTGTGTGTGTGTGCGTGCGTGTGTCCCAGTGTGTGAGATATTGCTGTTTGATCTGTGCTGTGATGTGGTGGAGTCTGGGTTGTGGTGCTCTAGCAGTGCTGTCCTGAGGCTGGTTGTGTGTTGTGTGTGTTGTGCTGTGATGTGGTGGAGTCTGGGTTGTGGTGCTCTAGCAGTGCTGTCCTGAGGGTGGTTGTGTGTTGTGTGTGTTGTGCTGTGATGTGGTGGAGTCTGGGTTGTGGTGCTCTAGCAGTGCTGTCCTGAGGCTGGTTGTGTGTTGTGTGTGTTGTGCTGTGATGTGATGGAGTCTGGGTTGTGGTGCTCTAGCAGTGCTGTCCTGAGGCTGGTTGTGTGTTGTGTGTGATGTGGTGGAGTCTGGGTTGTGGTGCTCTAGCAGTGTTGTCCTGAGGCTGGTTGTGTGTTGTGTGTGTTGTGCTGTGATGTGGTGGAGTCTGGGTTGTGGTGCTCTAGCAGTGCTGTCCTGAGGCTGGTTGTGTGTTGTGTGTGTTGTGCTGTGATGTGGTGGAGTCTGGGTTGTGGTGCTCTAGCAGTGCTGTCCTGAGGCTGGTTGTGTGTTGTGTGTGTTGTGCTGTGATGTGGTGGAGTCTGGGTTGTGGTGCTCTAGCAGTGCTGTCCTGAGGCTGGTTGTGTGTTGTGTGTGTTGTGCTGTGATGTGGTGGAGTCTGGGTTGTGGTGCTCTAGCAGTGCTGTCCTGAGGCTGGTTGTGTGTTTTGCTGTGATGTGGTGGAGTCTGGGTTGTGGTGCTCTAGCAGTGCTGTCCTGAGGCTGGTTGTGTGTTGTGTGTGTTGTGCTGTGATGTGGTGGAGTCTGGGTTGTGGTGCTCTAGCAGTGCTGTCCTGAGGCTGGTTGTGTGTTGTGTGTTTTGTGCTGTGATGTGGTGGAGTCTGGGTTGTGGTGCTCTAGCAGTGCTGTCCTGAGGCTGGTTGTGTGTTGTGTGTGTTGTGCTGTGATGTGGTGGAGTCTGGGTTGTGGTGCTCTAGCAGTGCTGTCCTGAGGCTGGTTGTGTGTTGTGTGTGTTGTGCTGTGATGTGGTGGAGTCTGGGTTGTGGTGCTCTAGCAGTGCTGTCCTGAGGCTGGTTGTGTGTTGTGTGTGTTGTGCTGTGATGTGATGGAGTCTGGGTTGTGGTGCTCTAGCAGTGCTGTCCTGAGGCTGGTTGTGTGTTGTGTGTGTTGTGCTGTGATGTGATGGAGTCTGGGTTGTGGTGCTCTAGCAGTGCTGTCCTGAGGCTGGTTGGTGTCGGTGTGGCTCAGGGGGTTGTGTTTTGGGCTCAGCTCTTGTGTGTGTGTGTGAGGCAGTGTTGTGTGTCTTGTGCTGTTGGCTGGTGTCGGTGTGGCTCAGGGGCTGTGTTTTGGGCTCAGCTCTTGTGTGTGTGTGTGTGTGTGAGGCAGTGTTGTGTGTCTTGTGCTGTTGGCTGGTGTCGGTGTGGCTTAGGGGCTGTGTTTTGGGCTCAGCTCTTGTGTGTGTGTGTGAGGCAGTGTTGTGTGTCTTGTGCTGTTGGCTGGTGTCGGTGAGGCTCAGGGGCTGTGTTTTGGGCTCAGCTCTTGTGTGTGTGTGTGTGAGGCAGTGTTGTGTGTCTTGTGCTGTTGGCTGGTGTCGGTGTGGCTCAGGGGCTGTGTTTTGGGCTCAGCTCTTGTGTGTGTGTGTGAGGCAGTGTTGTGTGTCTTGTGCTGTTGGCTGGTGTCGGTGAGGCTCAGGGGCTGTGTTTTGGGCTCAGCTCTTGTGTGTGTGTGTGTGAGGCAGTGTTGTGTGTCTTGTACTGTTGGCTGGTGTCGGTGTGGCTCAGGGGCTGTGTTTTGGGCTCAGCTCTTGTGTGTGTGTGTGAGGCAGTGTTGTGTGTCTTGTGCTGTTGGCTGGTGTCGGTGTGGCTCAGGGGCTGTGTTTTGGGCTCAGCTCTTGTGTGTGTGTGTGTGTGTGTGTGAGGCAGTGTTGTGTGTCTTGTGCTGTTGGCTGGTGTCGGTGTGGCTCAGGGGCTGTGTTTTGGGCTCAGCTCTTGTGTGTGTGAGTGAGGCAGTGTTGTGTGTCTTGTGCTGTTGGCTGGTGTCGGTGTGGCTCAGGGGCTGTGTTTTGGGCTCAGCTCTTGTGTGTGTGTGTGAGGCAGTGTTGTGTGTCTTGTGCTGTTGGCTGGTGTCGGTGTGGCTCAGGGGCTGTGTTTTGGGCTCAGCTCTTGTGTGTGTGTGTGAGGCAGTGTTGTGTGTCTTGTGCTGTTGGCTGGTGTCGGTGTGGCTCAGGGGCTCAGCAGGGCCTGTGCTGGGAGCAGCTGGTACAGAGGCGCTGTGTGACCCCTCTCTCTCTCTCAGATCATACTCCACTCTCTGCACCGCTACCAGCCCCGGTTCCATGTGGTCCAGGCCAGCGACGTCTACAGCTCCCACTGGGGCCTGCGCTGGTCCTACTCCTTCCCCGAGACCGTCTTCCTCACTGTCACCGCCTACCAGAACAAGAAGGTCAGAGGTCACGGCGTACCCCGCGCACAGACACGCTGTCGCACACCTGCTGTCACACACACTCTCTCTCTCTCACTCACTTTCTCTCACTCTCTCACACTCTCTCTCACACACACTCTCTCACACTCTCTCTCTCACACTCACTCTCTCACACTCACTCTCTCACACACACTCTCTCACACTCTCTCTCACACACTCTCTCTCACACACACTCTCTCACACACACTCTCACACACTAACACTCTCACACTCACACTCTCTCTCTCACACTCACTCTCTCACACTCTCTCTCTCACACTCACACACACTCTCTCACACACACTCTCTCACACTCACTCTCTCACACTCACTCTCTCACACTAACACTCTCACACACTCTCTCACACTCACACAGACTCTCTCACACTCACACAGACTCTCTCACACTCTCTCACACTCTCTCTCTCACACTCTCTCTCTCACACACACTCTCTCACACACACTCTCTCACAGACACTCTCTCACACACTCTCTCTCACACTCACTCTCACACACTAACACTCTCACACACTCTCTCTCTCACACTCAAACTCACTCTCTCACACTCACTCTCTCACACACACTCTCACACTCACTCTCTCACACACACTCTCACACACTAACACTCTCACACACTCTCTCTCTCACACTCACACAGACTCTCTCACACTCTCTCACACTCTCACACTCAGTCTCACACACACTCTCTCACACACTCTCTCACACTCTCTCTCACACTCTCTCTCTCACACTCTCTCTCTCACACTCTCTCTCTCACACTCACTCTCTCACACACTCTCTCTCACACACTCTCTCTCACACTCACTCTCTCACACTAACACTCTCACACACTCTCTCTCTCACACTCACTCTCTCACACACACTCTCTCACACACTCTCACACACTCTCTCTCTCACACTCACTCTCTCACACACTAACACTCTCACACACTCTCTCTCTCACACTCACACAGACTCTCTCACACTCTCTCTCACACTCACTCTCTCACACACTCTCTCTCACACTCTCTCTCTCACACTCACTCTCTCACACTCTCTCTCACACACTCTCTCTCACACTCTCTGTCACACACTCTCTCACAAACACACTCTCCACACTCACACTCTCTCTCTCACACTCTCACTCTCTCACACACTCTCTCACACACTCTCTCACACACTCTCTCACACACTCTCTCACACACTCTCACACACTCCTGCTTTGTGCTGGTGTGGGCCACTCAGTGGTGTTGCTGTTGTTGTGCCTCAGATCACCGAGCTGAAGATCCAGTCGAACCCGTTTGCGAAGGGCTTCAGGGAGAATGGAATGAACAGCAAGAGGTGAGACCAGCGCCCCCCGACTGCTGTCTGACATACTGCCCCCCGACTGCTGTCTGACATACTGCCCTCCTCCTGCTCTGACATACTGCCCCCCGACTGCTGTTTGACATACTGCCCTCCTCCTGCTCTGACATACTGCCTCCTCCTGCTCTGACATACTGCCCCCCGACTGCTGTCTGACATACTGCCCTCCTCCTGCTCTGACATACTGCCTCCTCCTGCTCTGACATACTGCCCCCCGACTGCTGTCTGACATACTGCCCTCCTCCTGCTCTGACATACTGCCTCCTCCTGCTCTGACATACTGCCCCCTGACTGCTGTTTGACATACTGCCCTCCTCCTGCTCTGACATACTGCCCTCTGACTGCTGTCTGACATACTGCCTCCTCCTGCTCTGACATACTGCCCTCCTCCTGCTCTGACATACTGCCCCCTGACTGCTGTTTGACATACTGCCCTCCTCCTGCTCTGACATACTGCCCCCCGACTGCTGTCTGACATACTGCCCTCCTCCTGCTCTGACATACTGCCCCCCGACTGCTGTCTGACATACTGCCCTCCTCCTGCTCTGACATACTGCCCTCCTCCTGCTCTGACATACTGCCCCCCGACTGCTGTCTGACATACTGCCCTCCTCCTGCTCTGACATACTGCCCTCCTCCTGCTCTGACATACTGCCCTCTTCCTCCTCTGACATACTGCCTCCTCCTGCTCTGACATACTGCCCTCCTCCTGCTCTGACATACTGCCCCCTGACTGCTGTTTGACATACTGCCCCCCGACTGCTCTGACATACTGCCCCCCGACTGCTGTCTGACATACTGCCCTCCTCCTGCTCTGACATACTGCCCTCCTCCTGCTCTGACATACTGCCCCCCGACTGCTGTCTGACATACTGCCCTCCTCCTGCTCTGACATACTGCCTCCTCCTGCTCTGACATACTGCCCCCCGACTGCTGTCTAACATACTGCCCTCCTCCTGCTCTGACATACTGCCCTCCTCCTGCTCTGACATACTGCCCCCCGACTGCTGTCTGACATACTGCCCTCCTCCTGCTCTGACATACTGCCCTCCTCTTGCTCTGACATACTGCCCTCCTCCTGCTCTGACATACTGCCCTCTTCCTCCTCTGACATACTGCCTCCTCCTGCTCTGACATACTGCCCTCCTCCTGCTCTGACATACTGCCCCCTGACTGCTGTTTGACATACTGCCCCCCGACTGCTCTGACATACTGCCCCCCGACTGCTGTCTGACATACTGCCCTCCTCCTGCTCTGACATACTGCCCTCCTCCTGCTCTGACATACTGCCCCCCGACTGCTGTCTGACATACTGCCCTCCTCCTGCTCTGACATACTGCCCTCCTCCTGCTCTGACATACTGCCCTCTTCCTCCTCTGACATACTGCCTCCTCCTGCTCTGACATACTGCCCTCCTCCTGCTCTGACATACTGCCCCCTGACTGCTGTTTGACATACTGCCCCCCGACTGCTCTGACATACTGCCCCCCGACTGCTGTCTGACATACTGCCCTCCTCCTGCTCTGACATACTGCCCTCCTCCTGCTCTGACATACTGCCCCCCGACTGCTGTCTGACATACTGCCCTCCTCCTGCTCTGACATACTGCCTCCTCCTGCTCTGACATACTGCCCCCCGACTGCTGTCTAACATACTGCCCTCCTCCTGCTCTGACATACTGCCCTCTTCCTCCTCTGACATACTGCCTCCTCCTGCTCTGACATACTGCCCTCCTCCTGCTCTGACATACTGCCTCCTCCTGCTCTGACATACTGCCCTCCTCCTGCTCTGACATACTGCCCCCTGACTGCTGTTTGACATACTGCCCTCTTCCTCCTCTGACATACTGCCTCCTCCTGCTCTGACATACTGCCCTCCTCCTGCTCTGACATACTGCCCCCCGACTGCTGTCTGACATACTGCCCTCCTCCTGCTCTGACATACTGCCCCCCGACTGCTGTCTGACATACTGCCCTCCTCCTGCTCTGACATACTGCCCCCCGACTGCTGTCTGACATACTGCCCTCCTCCTGCTCTGACATACTGCCCCCTGACTGCTGTCTGACATACTGCCCTCCTCCTGCTCTGACATACTGCCCCCCGACTGCTGTCTGACATACTGCCCTCCTCCTGAACTGTACCTTCCCACCTCCTGCAGTGTCTCTGGCTCTAGGGTAATTAATGAACCGTACCTGCCCTCCTCCTGGCTCTAGGGTAATTAATGAACCGTACCTGCCCTCCTCCTGCAGTGTCACTGGCTCTAGGGTAATTAATGAACCGTACCTGCCCTCCTCCTGCAGTGTCTCTAGGGTAATTAATGAACCGTACCTGCCCTCCTCCTGCAGTGTCTCTAGGGTAATTAATGAACCGTACCTGCCCTCCTCCTGCAGTGTCGCTGGCTCTGTCGGTGTGCTCGGTGTTGTGAGCGCGGCGTCGCTCCTCTGTGTGAGCTCTAGCGCCGCCCTTGTGGGCAGACGCCCCCCTCACCCTGCTGCCTCTGTTTCCAGGGTGCGAGAGGCGAGACGCAAGAGGAAGCTCATCTGCACGCCGGCGGCGCAGGAGCCCGGACCCCTCGACCCCGGTGAGCTCCAGCGCCTGCCTCTGCTGTCGTGACGTCTCTGCCTCTGTCTCCCCCCCCTCTCTCTCCCTCTCTCCCTCTTGCTCACTCTCTTTCTCCCTTTCTCTGCCTCTGTCTCCCTCTCTGTCTCACTCCCTCTCTCTCTGTCTCACCATCTCTCCCCCCCTGCCTCTCTCTCTGTCTCACTCCCTCTCTCTCGTTCTCACCATCTCTCCCCCGCCCCCTCTCTCTGTCTCACCATCTCCCCCTGCCTCTCTCTCTGTCTCACCATCTCCCCCCCTTCCTCTCTCTCTGTCTCACCATCTCCCCCTGCCTCTCTCTCTGTCTCACCATCTCTCCCCCTGCCTCTCTCTCGTTCTCACCATCTCTCCCCCGCCCCCTCTCTCTGTCTCACCATCTCCCCCTGCCTCTCTCTCTGTCTCACCATCTCCCCCTGCCTCTCTCTCTGTCTCACCATCTCCCCCTGCCTCTCTCTCTGTCTCACCATCTCCCCCCCTGCCTCTCTCTCTGTCTCACCATCTCCCCCTGCCTCTCTCTCTGTCTCACTCCCTCTCTCTCTCTGTCTCACCATCTCCCCCTGCCTCTCTCTCTGTCTCCCTGCCTCTCTCTCTGTCTCACCATCTCTCCCCCTGCCTCTCTCTCTGTCTCACCATCTCCCCCTGCCTCTCTCTCTGTCTCACCATCTCTCCCCCTGCCTCTCTCTCTGTCTCCCTGCCTCTCTCTCTGTCTCACCATCTCTCCCCCGCCCCCTCTCTCTGTCTCACCATCTCCCCCTGCCTCTCTCTCTGTCTCACCATCTCTCCCCCTGCCTCTCTCTCTGTCTCACCATCTCCCCCTGCCTCTCTCTCTGTCTCACCATCTCTCCCCCCCGCCCCCTCTCTCTCCCCCCCAGTGTCGGCCCCCTGCGACTCCACCGAGGCCCTGGCGGAGACGGCCCTGCAGGACCTGGGCCTCCCCGGCCTGGCCGACCCCAGCCCCAGCTGCGCCTTCCCCCGGCCGCCCGGCGCAGGCGAGGCCCTGGCTCTGCTGAGCCCCGGGCCGGCGGGGAGGCAGGGGGGCCCCGTGGCCCCTCAGGACGCACTGCTGGCCAGGTGGGTCTCCTGACCGCGCCCAGGGCCTCATGACGGCCTGATGCTGCAGCTTCATTGCTGTTCTTACGAGAGTTTATTCCTCTCATCCGTTCTCACTCCCTCTCTCTCCCTCCTCTTCCTCTTCCTCGCTCCTGGTCTGGTCTCCTGGTCTGATCATCATTATTATTGATCTGTTGATCTGCCCCTCTCTCTCCCTCCTCTTCCTCTTCCTCGCTCCTGGTCTGGTCTCCTGGTCTGATCATCATTATTATTGATCTGTTGATCTGCCCCTCTCTCTCCCTCCTCTTCCTCTTCCTCGCTCCTGGTCTGGTCTCCTGGTCTGATCATCATTATTATTGATCTGTTGATCTGTCCCTCTCTCTCCCTCCTCTTCCTCGCTCCTGGTCTGGTCTCCTGGTCTGATCATCATTATTATTGATCTGTTGATCTGCCCCTCTCTCTCCCTCCTCTTCCTCTTCCTCGCTCCTGGTCTGGTCTCCTGGTCTAATCATCATTATTATTGATCTGTTGATCTGCCCCTCTCTCTCCCTCCTCTTCCTCTTCCTCGCTCCTGGTCTGGTCTCCTGGTCTGATCATCATTATTATTGATCTGTTGATCTGTCCCTCTCTCTCCCTCCTCTTCCTCTTCCTCGCTCCTGGTCTGGTCTCCTGGTCTGATCATCATTATTATTGATCTGTTGATCTGCCCCTCTCTCTCCCTCCTCTTCCTCTTCCTCGCTCCTGGTCTGGTCTCCTGGTCTGATCATCATTATTATTGATCTGTTGATCTGTCCCTCTCTCTCCCTCCTCTTCCTCTTCCTCGCTCCTGGTCTGGTCTCCTGGTCTGATCATCATTATTATTGATCTGTTGATC
The DNA here is from genome assembly GCF_055471065.1 of Atractosteus spatula. Lineage (NCBI taxonomy): Eukaryota > Metazoa > Chordata > Actinopteri > Semionotiformes > Lepisosteidae > Atractosteus > Atractosteus spatula. The sequence goes on along the minus strand of NC_142710.1, from coordinate 10,517,511 downwards.
TGCCCCTCTCTCTCCCTCCTCTTCCTCTTCCTCGCTCCTGGTCTGGTCTCCTGGTCTGATCATCATTATTATTGATCTGTTGATCTGCCCCTCTCTCTCCCTCCTCTTCCTCTTCCTCGCTCCTGGTCTGGTCTCCTGGTCTGATCATCATTATTATTGATCTGTTGATCTGTCCCTCTCTCTCCCTCCTCTTCCTCGCTCCTGGTCTGGTCTCCTGGTCTGATCATCATTATTATTGATCTGTTGATCTGCCCCTCTCTCCCTCCTCTTCCTCGCTCCTGGTCTCCCTCTGTTATTGCTATTACTTATTATTATTGTTGTTGTTGTAATTTGAATAATATTTTTCTCCTCTCTCCTCTCTCTCCCGGTCTACTCCTCTCTCCTGGTCTGCTCCTCTCTCTCTCCTCTCTCTCTCTCCTGGTCTGCTCCTCTCTCTCCTCTCTCTCCTGGTCTACTCCTCTCTCCTGGTCTGCTCCTCTCTCTCCTCTCTCTTCTCTCTCCTGGTCTGCTCCTCTCTCTCTCTCCTCTCTCCTGGTCTGCTCCTCTCTCTCCTCTCTCCTGGTCTGCTCCTCTCTCTCTCTTCTCTCTCCTGGTCTGCTCTCTCTGTCTCTCCTCTCTCCTGGTCTGTTCCTCTCTCTCCTCTCTCCTGGTCTGCTCCTCTCTCTTCTCTCTCCTGGTCTGCTCCTCTCTCTCTTCTCTCTCCTCTCTCCTGGTCTGCTCCTCTCTCTCCTCTCTCTCTTTCTCTCTCCTCTCTCTCCTCTCTCCTGGTCTGCTCCTCTCTCTCCTCTCTCTCCTCTCTCCTGGTCTGCTCCTCTCTCTCCTCTCTCCTGGTCTGCTCTCTCTGTCTCTCCTCTCTCCTGGTCTGCTCCTCTCTCTCCTCTCTCCTGGTCTGCTCTCTGTTATTGTCATATTTATTATTGTAATTTGAATAATATTTTTCCCTCCTCCTCTCTCTCCCCAGCTCCCCACACTCTCTCCTCCCTCACTACAGCCCTCCCCAGACTTACCTGCCCCTGTCCTGCCCCCCGGCCGAGACAGGGGGGCATCGCCCGCCGGCCCCCCAGCCGCGGCCCCCTGTGCTGCAGGGCGCCCCCTACCCCCTGGAGCTGGCGGTGCAGCAGGCGGCCCTCCTCCCGAGCCCAGAGCCGCCTCTTCCCTGCTCTCCTCCTCCTCCTCCTCCTCCTCCTCCTGCCCTCTACCCCCCGGCCAGGTACCCCGACCCCTTTCCCGGCTACCCCCTGCGCTGCTGGCAGGACCCCCGCGCGGCCTTCGGGCTCCAGTACAGGCACCTCTGCGGGCAGCCCCACGCCTCGGGGGCCTACCTGGACGTGGGGGCCGGTAGGGCCCTGTTCTGAGCCGGTGGGCGGTCGCACCCCTGCTGTCCACCAGAGGGCGCTGGCGCTCGCCGGGCGGCACAGGGCAGCGGCCCTGACAGGACCCCCCCCCCGCCCACGCCTGTCCCAGGATGCCTCACCCCAGCGTACACGTATCCCAGGATGCCTCGCCCCAGCGTACACGTATCCCAGGATGCCTCGCCCCCAGCGTACACGTATCCCAGGATGCCTCGGGCCTGCCTGTGCGTATCCCAGGATTCCTCAGCCCCAGTGTACACGTATCCCAGGATTCCTCAGCCCCGGCGTACACGTATCCCAGGATTCCTCAGCCCCGGCGTACACGTATCCCAGGATGCCTCGCCCCCAGCGTACACGTATCCCAGGATGCCTCGGGCCTGCCTGTGCGTATCCCAGGATTCCTCAGCCCCAGCGTACACGTATCCCAGGATGCCTCAGCCCCAGCGTACACGTATCCCAGGATGCCTCAGCCCCGCCTGTGCGTGGGGCCGGGGGCCGCAGCTCCTCCCGCGCTTCAGGACTCTGGGGGCCCCACCAGCCCCGCCCCCCGGGAGAAGACTGGCCTCGAACCCGCTGGCTGTGGAGGACAGTGACGGAGCCGGGGCTGCGTGTCTGTGACTTGGCAGTTTGTGATGCAGCTCTGCCCCGGTGTGTGAATTCACTCTCCTGTTGTTGGTTTCTATTAAACTGGACACAGCGCTGTGCTGGTGTGTTCATGCCGGGGAGGAGGGGGGGTGTGTGAATTGTGGGTTTCTATTAAACTGGACACAGCGCTGTGCTGGTGTGTTCATGCCGGGGAGGAGGGGGGGGTGTGTGAATTGTGGGTTTCTATTAAACTGGACACAGCGCTGTGCTGGTGTGTTCATGCCGGGGAGGAGGGGGGGTGTGTGAATTGTGGGTTTCTATTAAACTGGACACAGCACTGTGCTGGTGTGTTCATGCCGGGGAGGAGGGGGGGTGTGTGAATTGTGGGTTTCTATTAAACTGGACACAGCGCTGTGCTGGTGTGTTCATGCCGGGGAGGAGGGGGGGGTGTGTGAATTGTGGGTTTCTATTAAACTGGACACAGTGCTGTGCTGGTGTGCTTCCTGTCTGCCCATCTGTCTCTCCATCTGCTTGTCTCAGTGGCTCTGTCTCTCTGCCCGTGTGTCTCGGTGGCTCTGTCTCCACCTCGGTCTGTCAAGGTCAGGTGTGAACAGTGCGACTGTGTCTGTGAGCCAGTCTGGCTCAACACCAATCCCCCAGCACATCCGTTCTCAGGGGGGTGTCGGGGGTGGGGCAGGCGTTCTCCTGTGATCGTTAGCGCCTGGGTGTTAATGAGCCCGTTTCCTCTGGGCGGCTCTGCAGGGGTGTGACACTCCAGGAAACAGACTCCCAGCACCCCTGCCTGCCCAGGAACACCACTGGTCTGGTCTGGTCTGGCTGTGATCAGGAGAGAGCCGCTGGTCTGGATCAGATCAATACACACACGACACTGTACTGATCGTTACAACTCTACATTGTATTGATCAATAAAAACATGACGCTGTATTGATCGAGTCAGTAAACTCTCCATTGTATTGATCAATAAAAACATGACGCTGTATTGATCGAGTCAGTAAACTCTCTATTGTACTGATCAGTAAACACACGACGCTGTATTGATCGAGTCAGTGAACTCCACATGGCTGGTCTTGATCAGGTCTGCTCGTGGGGTGCTGGGCTGTCGGCAGGAGCAGGAAACGGGGCGCCCTCAGCGAGCTCGCCTGTCTGTCTGACTCTCTGTGTCCGATACTCTGTCGGTGTGTCTGTCTCAATTCAATTCAATTCAAGGTGCTTTATTAGCATGACCGATGGGTACAATCAGTGTTGCCACTCTGCTAACCTGTCTTCCTGAGCTCCCTTCTTTCTCTGACTGTCTTCATCTCTCTCCCTCTCCCTCTCTCTCTCCATTGCATTCTCTGTCCCTATCTCTCTCTCCCTCTCTCATCTCTTTCCCCTCCTCTCTCTTTCTCTCTCTCCCTCCCTGTCTCTCTCTCCCCGTCTCTCTCTCTCTCTCCCTCCCCATCTCTCTCTCTCTCTTGCCCTGTCTCTCTCGCTCTCTCTCCCCCGTCTCTCTCTCTCTCTAGCTTTCTCTCTCCCTGTCTCTCTCTCCCTCCCTGTCTCTCTCTCTCTCCCCCTGTCTCTCTCTCTCTATCTCCTCAGCACCCTCCTCCACAGCTCCCTCCTCAGCAGGCCTCGCTCCTTCCTGATTCCCTGCAGGACGGTTCGGTTCTCCTGGGCCCGGCGCACCAGGTAGGGTACCGTGTCATCAACCGAGCCATAAGGAACCGACTTGTACACTGGATAACCCAGCTGCCCTGAGAGAGAGAGAGAGGGGTTAATACACACACACTGACTGGACACTCCAGTACATTAACACTGCACTGAGAGAGAGAGGGGTTCATACACACACACTGACTGGACACTCCAGTACATCAACACTGCACTGAGAGAGAGAGGGGTTAATACAGACACACTGACTGGACACTCCAGTACATTAACACTGCACTGAGAGAGAGAGGGGTTAATACACACACACTGACTGGACACTCCAGTACATTAACACTGCACTGAGAGAGAGAGGGGTTAATACAGACACACTGACTGGATACTCCAGTACATTAACACTGCACTGAGAGAGAGAGAGGGGTTAATACACACACACTGACTGGACACTCCAGTACATTAACACTGCACTGAGAGAGAGAGGGGTTAATACACACACACTGACTGGACACTCCAGTACATTAACACTGCACTGAGAGAGAGAGGGGTTAATACAGACACACTGACTGGATACTCCAGTACATTAACACTGCACTGAGAGAGAGAGAGGGGTTAATACACACACACTGACTGGACACTCCAGTACATTAACACTGCACTGAGAGAGAGGGGTTAATACACACACACTGACTGGACACTCCAGTACATTAACACTGCACTGAGAGAGAGAGGGGTTCATACAGACACACTGACTGGACACTCCAGTACATTAACACTGCACTGAGAGAGAGAGGGGTTCATACACACACACTGACTGGACACTCCAGTACATTAACACTGCACTGAGAGAGAGAGGGGTTAATACAGACACACCGACTGGACACTCCAGCACATTAACACTGCACTGAGAGAGGGGGGTTAATACACACACACTGACTGGACACTCCAGCACATTAACACTGCACTGAGAGAGGGGGGTTAATACACACACACTGACTGGACACTCCAGTACATTAACACTGCACTGAGAGAGAGAGGGGTTCATACACACACACTGACTGGACACTCCAGTACATTAACACTGCACTGAGAGAGAGGGGGGTTAATACAGACACACCGACTGGACACTCCAGCACATTAACACTGCACTGAGAGAGGGGGGTTAATACACACACACTGACTGGACACTCCAGCACATTAACACTGCACTGAGAGAGGGGGGTTAATACACACACACTGACTGGACACTCCAGTACATTAACACTGCACTGAGAGAGAGAGGGGTTAATACACACACACTGACTGGACACTCCAGTACATTAACACTGCACTGAGAGAGAGAGGGGTTCATACAGACACACTGACTGGACATTTATTGTAGAAAAGATGGAGGGAGGAGTAAGAGGGAGGAGTGGACAGTAAGAGGACAGTTGTACCAAAAGGAGGAAGAACTCAGGTGTGTTTGTCAGGAGCAGTACAACAGATTTGACAGTTTTACCGAGTGTTAGAGAAACATGGTCACACATCCCCAGCAGCTGTCCAAAGCACACTGAGCCAGAGACCTTAGATATCCCCAGTTCAGTCATCCTAAAAGAGAAGAGATGTAGGGATTAATACAGACCCCAATACAGACCCAGAGACACTCCTCACACAGAGAGATGAACACAGACCCTAATACAGACCCCAGAGACACTCCTCACACAGAGAGATGAATACAGACCCTAATACAGACCCCAGAGACACTCCTCACACAGAGAGATCAATACAGACCCTAATACAGACTCCAGAGACACTCCTCACACAGAGAGATGAATACAGACCCCAGAGACACTCCTCACACAGAGAGATCAATACAGACCCTAATACAGACCCCAGAGACACTCCTCACACAGAGAGATGAATACAGACCCCAGAGACACTCCTCACACAGAGAGATCAATACAGACCCTAATACAGACCCCAGAGACACTCCTCACACAGAGAGATGAATACAGACCCCAGAGACACTCCTCACACAGAGATGAACACAGACCCTAATACAGACCCCAGAGACACTCCTCACACAGAGAGATGAATACAGACCCTAATACAGACCCCAGAGACACTCCTCACACAGAGAGATGAATACAGACCCTAATACAGACCCCAGAGACACTCCTCACACAGAGAGATGAACACAGACCCTAATACAGACCCCAGAGACACTCCTCACACAGAGAGATCAATACAGACCCTAATACAGACCCCATAGACACTCCTCACACAGAGAGATGAATACAGACCCCAGAGACACTCCTCACACAGAGAGATGAATACAGACCCTAATACAGACCCCAGAGACACTCCTCACACAGAGAGATGAACACAGACCCTAATACAGACCCCAGAGACACTCCTCACACAGAGAGATCAATACAGACCCTAATACAGACCCCATAGACACTCCTCACACAGAGAGATGAATACAGACCCCAGAGACACTCCTCACACAGAGAGATGAACACAGACCCTAATACAGACCCCAGAGACACTCCTCACACAGAGAGATGAACACAGACCCTAATACAGACCCCAGAGACACTCCTCACACAGAGAGATGAACACAGACCCTAATACAGACCCCAGAGACACTCCTCACACAGAGAGATGAACACAGACCCTAATACAGACCCTAGAGACACTCCTCACACAGAGAGATGAATACAGACCCCAGAGACACTCCTCACACAGAGAGATGAATACAGACCCCAGAGACACTCCTCACACAGAGAGATGAACACAGACCCTAATACAGACCCCAGAGACACTCCTCACACAGAGAGATGAACACAGACCCTAATACAGACCCCAGAGACACTCCTCACACAGAGAGATGAACACAGACCCTAATACAGACCCCAGAGACACTCCTCACACAGAGAGATGAATACAGACCCTAATACAGACCCCAGAGACACTCCTCACACAGAGAGATGAACACAGACCCTAATACAGACCCCAGAGACACTCCTCACACAGAGAGATGAATACAGACCCTAATACAGACCCCAGAGACACTCCTCACACAGAGAGATGAACACAGACCCTAATACAGACCCCAGAGACACTCCTCACACAGAGAGATGAACACAGACCCTAATACAGACCCCAGAGACACTCCTCACACAGAGAGATGAACACAGACCCTAATACAGACCCCAGAGACACTCCTCACACAGAGAGATGAATACAGACCCTAATACAGACCCCAGAGACACTCCTCACACTGAGAGATGAACACAGACCCTAATACAGACCCCAGAGACACTCCTCACACAGAGAGATGAACACAGACCCTAATACAGACTCCAGAGACACTCCTCACACAGAGAGATGAATACAGACCCTAATACAGACCCCAGAGACACTCCTCACACAGAGAGATGAACACAGACCCTAATACAGACCCCAGAGACACTCCTCACACAGAGAGATGAATACAGACCCTAATACAGACCCCAGAGACACTCCTCACACAGAGAGATGAATACAGACCCTAATACAGACCCCAGAGACACTCCTCACACAGAGAGATGAACACAGACCCTAATACAGACCCCAGAGACACTCCTCACACACAGAGATGAACACAGACCCTAATACAGACCCCAGAGACACTCCTCACACAGAGAGATCGACACAGGCTGTGATAGAGACCCCGTGAACCCTGCACACTTGCCTGTGGACGGCGCGCTTGACCGACTCCTCGTTGTGGGTGGCCACTATGATCCTGTACCTCTCGGGATGCTGGGAGACGAGCGCCAGCATGGTGTCCAGGCAGCGGTCGTAGCTGCGCAAGGAGAGGTCACAGGGTCGCGTTACGCCACAACTGCGGAGCACCGCCGCCGCCGCCGCCGCCGCACAATACTCCACACACTGCACAGCAACGCGCAGCCGAGGTGGGGGGGTGGGGGGGTGAGGTGAGAACACGAGACAACGCAGCGTGGGGCCAGGCAGCGCAGTACGAGAGCAGAGAACGAGATTCTGTGTCGGAATCGCAACACGACAGCGCAGCTGCACACAGGAAGTCACCTGCGGTTGGTGCTCTCCCAGGATTGGTGGACGGGGTCCGGCCGGCCACCCTGACTGGCCAGAAGCCGCTCCTTGTCCATGTAGGCGCCCCGGACCAGCTTGACCCCGAAGCAGAAGGACTCGCGGACAGACAGGGCGACGTCGTGGCTCAGGACAGACAGGCAGTCCTGCAGGAGCGCAGGGGGAGCGAGAGGGGTTAATACCCGCAGACACTCGGGAGAGACAGACAGTCCTGCAGAGAGAGCGAGAGGGGTTAATACCCGCAGACGCTCGGGAGAGACAGACAGTCCCGCAGAGAGAGCGAGAGGGGTTAATACCCACAGACACTCGGGAGAGACAGACAGTCCCGCAGAGAGAGCGAGAGGGGTTAATACCCACAGACACTCGGGAGAGACAGAGAGTCCTGCAGGAGCACAGAGGGAGCGAGAGGGGTTCATACCCACAGACACTCGGGAGAGACAGACAGTCCTGCAGAGAGAGCGAGAGGGGTTAATACCCACAACACTCAGGAGAGACAGACAGTCCCGCAGAGAGAGCGAGAGGGGTTAATACCCACAGACACTTGGGAAAGACAGACAGTCCCGCAGAGAGAGCGAGAGGGGTTAATACCCACAGACACTCGGGAGAGACAGAGAGTCCTGCAGGAGCACAGAAGGAGCGAGAGGGGTTAATACCCACAGACACTTGGGAAAGACAGACAGTCCCGCAGAGAGAGCGAGAGGGGTTAATACCCACAGACACTCGGGAGAGACAGACAGTCCCGCAGAGAGAGCGAGAGGGGTTAATACCCACAGACACTCGGGAGAGACAGAGAGTCCTGCAGGAGCACAGAGGGAGCGAGAGGGGTTAATACCCACAGACACTCGGGAGAGACAGACAGTCCCGCAGAGAGAGCGAGAGGGGTTAATACCCACAGACACTCGGGAGAGACAGACAGTCCCGCAGAGAGAGCGAGAGGGGTTAATACCCACAGACACTCGGGAGAGACAGACAGTCCCGCAGAGAGAGCGAGAGGGGTTAATGCCCACAGACACTCGGGCGAGACAGAGAGTCCTGCAGGAGCACAGAGAGAGCGAGAGGGGTTAATACCCACAGACACTCGGGCGAGACAGAGAGTCCTGCAGGAGCAGAGAGGGAGCGAGAGGGGTTAATGCCCACAGACACTCGGGAGAGACAGACAGTCCCGCAGAGAGAGCGAGAGGGGTTAATACCCACAGACACTCGGGAGAGACAGAGAGTCCTGCAGGAGCACAGAGGGAGCGAGAGGGGTTAATACCCACAGACACTCGGGAGAGACAGACAGTCCCGCAGAGAGAGCGAGAGGGGTTAATACCCACAGACACTTGGGAAAGACAGACAGTCCCGCAGAGAGAGAGAGAGGGGTTAATACCCACAGACACTCGGGAGAGACAGACAGTCCCGCAGAGAGAGCGAGAGGGGTTAATACCCACAGACACTCGGGAGAGACAGAGAGTCCTGCAGGAGCACAGAGGGAGCGAGAGGGGTTAATACCCACAGACACTTGGGAAAGACAGACAGTCCCGCAGAGAGAGCGAGAGGGGTTAATACCCACAGACACTCGGGAGAGACAGACAGTCCCGCAGAGAGAGCGAGAGGGGTTAATACCCACAGACACTCGGGAGAGACAGAGAGTCCTGCAGGAGCACAGAGGGAGCGAGAGGGGTTAATACCCACAGACACTCGGGAGAGACAGACAGTCCCGCAGAGAGAGCGAGAGGGGTTAATACCCACAGACACTCGGGAGAGACAGACAGTCCCGCAGAGAGAGCGAGAGGGGTTAATACCCACAGACACTCGGGAGAGACAGACAGTCCCGCAGAGAGAGCGAGAGGGGTTAATGCCCACAGACACTCGGGCGAGACAGAGAGTCCTGCAGGAGCACAGAGAGAGCGAGAGGGGTTAATACCCACAGACACTCGGGCGAGACAGAGAGTCCTGCAGGAGCAGAGAGGGAGCGAGAGGGGTTAATGCCCACAGACACTCGGGAGAGACAGACAGTCCCGCAGAGAGAGCGAGAGGGGTTAATACCCACAGACACTCGGGAGAGACAGAGAGTCCTGCAGGAGCACAGAGGGAGCGAGAGGGGTTAATACCCACAGACACTCGGGAGAGACAGAGAGTCCTGCAGGAGCACAGAGGGAGCGAGAGGGGTTAATACCCACAGACACTCGGGAGAGACAGAGAGTCCTGCAGGAGCAGAGAGGGAGCGAGAGGGGTTAATGCCCACAGACACTCGGGAGAGACAGACAGTCCCGCAGAGAGCGCGAGAGGGGTTAATGCCCACAGACACTCGGGAGAGACAGAGAGTCCTGCAGGAGCAGAGAGGGAGCGAGAGGGGTTAATGCCCACAGACACTCAGGAGAGACAGACAGTCCCGCAGAGAGAGCGAGAGGGGTTAATACCCACAGACACTCGGGAGAGACAGACAGTCCCGCAGAGAGAGCGAGAGGGGTTAATACCCACAGACACTCGGGAGAGACAGACAGTCCCGCAGAGAGAGCGAGAGGGGTTAATGCCCACAGACACTCGGGAGAGACAGACAGTCCCGCAGAGAGAGCGAGAGGGGTTAATACCCACAGACACTCGGGAGAGACAGACAGTCCCGCAGAGAGAGCGAGAGGGGTTAATACCCACAGACACTCGGGAGAGACAGACAGTCCCGCAGAGAGAGCGAGAGGGGTTAATGCCCACAGACACTCGGGAGAGACAGACAGTCCCGCAGAGAGAGCGAGAGGGGTTAATACCCACAGACACTCGGGAGAGACAGACAGTCCCGCAGAGAGAGTCCTCCTTCGCCACACCTTTAAGTAGCACTGATACGTGTTCCAGATCCAGGCCTCCAACTGGTTGAACTTCTTCATCATTGCCATGGTGACGAGGCTGAGGGCGGGGTTCATGTAGGTGTACTCGGCGTCGACGAGGACGCAGACCCTGAGAGCGCGGGCCCGCTGACCCGGGGGAAAGGTCACAGGTCACAGGTCAGAGGTCAGTGTGACTCTCCGGCCGCCTGCAGGGGCGAGCTGCAGTTCCCCCGCTGAGCCTGGGCTCACTGAGGGGGCGCTGTCGCCCAGCGAGACGCCACAAGCACATATATGATTAACGCCTTACTTCTGGAGTGTGTTACCTCTCCCACTGCGTTCAGTCTACGGAGCCCACATAGGAAGTGCTGTGTCTCTCTGTCTGTCAGCCCTGGAAAACTGACTGTCTGTAGAGAGAGAGAGACACTGACATTAACACTGCACTGAGAGAGAGAGAGGGGTTAATACAGACACACTGACTGGACACTCCAGTACATTAACACTGCACTGAGAGAGAGAGGGGTTAATACACACACACTGACTGGACACTCCAGTACATTAACACTGCACTGAGAGAGAGAGGGGTTAATACACACACACTGACTGGACACTCCAGTACATTAACACTGCACTGAGAGAGAGGGGTTAATACACACAAACTGACTGGACACTCCAGTACATTAACACTGCACTGAGAGAGAGGGGTTAATACAGACACACTGACTGGACACTCCAGTACATTAACACTGCACTGAGAGAGAGAGGGGTTAATACAGACACACTGACTGGACACTCCAGTACATTAACACTGCACTGAGAGAGAGAGAGGGGTTAATACACACACACTGACTGGACACTCCAGTACATTAACACTGCACTGAGAGAGAGAGGGGTTAATACAGACACACTGACTGGACACTCCAGTACATTAACACTGCACTGAGAGAGAGAGGGGTTCATACAGACACACTGACTGGACACTCCAGTACATTCACACTGCACTGTCCAGTGATTACCTGTCCCTCCATGGCTCTGAGCAGGGTGCTGAGGTCAAACTGTTCCTCTGAGTCGGCGAGGAGAGACGATATCTTTGTCTGAGGAGAAGTGAAATTCGGGTGTTAATGCTGTTGCCTGACTCTGCTCTTCAGTGCCTCTCTGTCTGCCTGACCATCTGTTTCTCTGCCAGCTTGTCTGTGTCAGTGTCTGTCTGTCTCTCTACCTGCCTGTCATTCCTCTCCACCTGTCTGTCTGTTTTTCTCTCTGTCTGTCTGCCTGTCTCACTGTCTGTCTCTCTATTTCTCTCTCTCTGCCCTTCTTTATCTCCATCTGCCTTTCTCTGTCTCTCTACCTGTCTCTCTCTCTCTGCCTGTCGTTCTCTTTCACCTTGCCTGTCTGTCTCTCTGCCTGTCTGTCTCTCTGCTCCTGTACTCACACACAGCTCTGCGCTCAGCAGGGCCGTCACTTTCAGTTGCATCATGGGATCTGCAGACCAGGGGTTGCTGTGGGAGATGCAGATGCACTCCAGCATGGCCGCCAGGTTGTCGTCGTAGCGCCTCTCCCTGGAGACAGAGAACCGGAGAGCGAGGGGGGGGGTCACTCCGACCAGGAGGATGACACACAGGAACGGTGTAATGGCAACAGCGTCCCCACCCCCCACGCAGGCACAGAAGGGGAACTGCAGTCCTGGTTTCTCAGACAACAACAATTAATTACAAATTCCTAATAAGGCACAAACTTGTGAATTCTGTGAAAGCAGCCCTTCCTGCTCAGTAGTCCCTATACTGACTGATGTATTGTGATGTGAAGAGGCCCTTCCTGCTCACTAGTCCTTTTACTGACTGATGTACTATGATGTAAAACAGCCCATCCTGCTCACTAGTCCTTTTACTGACTGATGTACTATGATGTAAAGCAGCCCATCTTGCTCGCTAGTCCCTATGCTGACTGGTGTACTGTGATGTGAAGCAGCCCTTCCTGCTCACTAGTCACTGCACAGACTAATGTACTGAGATGTACTAGTGAATAAGTACAGGTTGTGTAGAAGACATTTCACCTTCAAGTTTCCAGCTTGATCTGCAGGCAGAGGAAACATTAAGTTCCATCAATCAGCAAACCCCTGGTCTCACCGCGGGCGAGATCGAGAGTTCCCACGAATTGGGATGTGAAGCGGCCCTTCCTGCTCACTAGTCACTGTACTGACTGATGTACTATGATGTGAAGAGGCCCTTCCTGCTCACTAGTCCTTTTACTGACTGGTGTACTGTGATGTGAAGCAGCCCTTCCTGCTCACTAGTCCTTTTACTGACTGGTGTACTGTGATGTGAAGCTGCTCCTCTTGCTCACTAGTCCTTTTACTGACTGATGTACAGTGATGTGAAACAGCCCTTCCTGCTCACTAGTCCCTGTACTGACTGCTGTACTGTGATGTGAAGAGGCCCTACCTGCTCACTAGTCCCTGTACTGACTGGTGTACTGTGATGTGAGGTAGCCCTTCCTGCTCACTAGTCCCTGTACTGACTGCTGTACTGTGATGTGAGGTAGCCCTTCCTGCTCACTAGTCTCTGTCATGATTGATGTACTGCGATGAACGAGTGAGTAAGTACAGGCTGTGCAGCAGATACTTCACTGTGACGATGTTCCAAGGCGATCTGCGTGCAGAGTTAATAAGTAAGCAGTATTTGTCAACAGAACGGTCTCAAAGTCGAGAGCAGTGTGTCTACTGGATTCAGAGGTGGACTCACAACCCTGCTTGTTGACAGTGTCACAGGGCCCCAACACCTCACCGGCAGTGTTGTGGCCTCGTTGTGCGTCACAGACCACGGCGCTGCGCAGACCTGGAAACTTCCTCTATTCTGAGATGCAGATCGGAGGTTTTACACATGACTGTGTTTACTTTACTTTCTCTGTGGTTTGAAATGCCCTCATCAGTGCCGATGCTGTCTAACCCTGAAATATCCTGTATATAATATACAGCCTTGCAGTTTCCCTGTAAGTAAAACAATTGTAATAGCAATTAAGGCTAACTGTGGGGAGTCTGCATGTTCTCCCCATGTTTGTGTGGGTCCCTCTCACAATCACGACATGACATGCTGGCAGGTCCATGTCAATACTGACACACTGGGTTCTGGGAAATTGGACCTGGTGTGTGTGTGTGTGTGTGTGTGTGTGTGTGTGTGTGTGTGTGTGTGTGTGTGTGTGTGTGTGTGTGTGTGTGTGTGTGTGTGTCAGACTCTGGACAGATGGGGGGTGACGTCAGTCACGGTCTGGGCAGCACTGACCCTGGCCTGGTCTCCCCAACGTCCTCCTCGATGGGGACCGCCAACATTGGCCGCATTCCCAGTATGCTCAGCTTCGCCATGGCCGCTTGGATCTCGGCCTCCGTCTCCCCGGCAACAAACTGGGCGTACACCGTCGCCCTCATGAGGCGACTGAAGAGACGTGCGCCCAGGACAGAGCGAGACAGAGAGAGCAACTGGGAGAGAGAGAGGGGTTAATACACACACACACTGACTGGACACTCCAGTACATTAACACTGCACTGAGAGAGAGAGGGGTTAATACACACACACTGACTGGACACTCCAGTACATTAACACTGCACTGAGAGAGAGAGGGGTTAATACACACACACTGACTGGACACTCCAGTACATTAACACTGCACTGAGAGAGAGAGGGGTTAATACACACACACTGACCGGACACTCCAGTACATTAACACTAAACTGAGAGAGAGAGGGGTTAATACAGACACACAGACTGGACACTCCAGTACATTAACACTGCACTGAGAGAGGGGGGTTAATACAGACACACTGACTGGACACTCCAGTACATTAACACTGCACTGAGAGAGAGAGGGTTCATACAGACACACTGACTGGACACTCCAGTACATTAACACTGTATGAGAGAGAGAGGGGTTAATACAGACACACTGACTGGACACTCCAGTACATTAACACTGCACTGAGAGAGAGAGGGTTCATACAGACACACTGACTGGACACTCCAGTACATTAACACTGCACTGAGAGAGAGAGGGGTTAATACACACACACTGACCGGACACTCCAGTACATTAACACTAAACTGAGAGAGAGAGGGGTTAATACAGACACACAGACTGGACACTCCAGTACATTAACACTGCACTGAGAGGGAGGGGTTAATACAGACACACTGACTGGACACTCCAGTACATTAACACTGCACTGAGAGAGAGAGGGTTCATACAGACACACTGACTGGACACTCCAGTACATTAACACTGTATGAGAGAGAGAGGGGTTAATACAGACACACTGACTGGACACTCCAGTACATTAACACTGCACTGAGAGAGAGAGGGGGGTTAATACAGACACACTGACTGGACACTCCAGTACATTAACACTGCACTGAGAGAGAGAGAGGTTAATACAGACACACTGACTGGACACTCCAGTACATTAACACTGCACTGAGAGAGAGAGAGGTTAATACAGACACACTGACTGGACACTCCAGTACATTAACACTGCACTGAGAGAGAGAGGGGTTCATACACACACACTGACTGGACACTCCAGTACATTAACACTGCACTGAGAGAGAGAGGGGTTAATACACACACTGACTGGACACTCCAGGACATTAACACTGCACTGAGAGAGGGGTTCATACAGACACACTGAGAGAGAGAGGGGTTAATACAGACACACTGACTGGACACTCCAGTACATTAACACTGCACTGAGAGAGAGAGGGGTTCATACACACACACTGACTGGACACTCCAGTACATTAACACTGCACTGAGAGAGAGAGAGGGGTTCATACAGACACACTGACTGGACACTCCATTACATTAACACTGCACTGAGAGAGAGAGAGGGGTTCATACAGACACACTGACTGGACACTCCAGTACATTAACACTGCACTGAGAGAGAGAGGGGTTCATACACACACACTGACTGGACACTCCAGTACATTAACACTGCACTGAGAGAGAGAGAGGGGTTCATACAGACACACTGACTGGACACTCCAGTACATTAACACTGCACTGAGAGAGAGAGAGAGGGGTTAATACACACACACTGACTGGACACTCCAGTACATTAACACTGCACTGAGAGAGAGAGGGGGGTTAATACAGACACACTGACTGGACACTCCAGTACATTAACACTGCACTGAGAGAGAGAGAGGTTAATACAGACACACTGACTGGACACTCCAGTACATTAACACTGCACTGAGAGAGAGAGAGGTTAATACAGACACACTGACTGGACACTCCAGTACATTAACACTGCACTGAGAGAGAGAGGGGTTCATACACACACACTGACTGGACACTCCAGTACATTAACACTGCACTGAGAGAGAGAGGGGTTAATACACACACTGACTGGACACTCCAGGACATTAACACTGCACTGAGAGAGGGGTTCATACAGACACACTGAGAGAGAGAGGGGTTAATACAGACACACTGACTGGACACTCCAGTACATTAACACTGCACTGAGAGAGAGAGGGGTTCATACACACACACTGACTGGACACTCCAGTACATTAACACTGCACTGAGAGAGAGAGAGGGGTTCATACAGACACACTGACTGGACACTCCATTACATTAACACTGCACTGAGAGAGAGAGAGGGGTTCATACAGACACACTGACTGGACACTCCAGTACATTAACACTGCACTGAGAGAGAGAGGGGTTCATACACACACACTGACTGGACACTCCAGTACATTAACACTGCACTGAGAGAGAGAGAGGGGTTCATACAGACACACTGACTGGACACTCCAGTACATTAACACTGCACTGAGAGAGAGAGAGAGGGGTTAATACACACACACTGACTGGACACTCCAGTACATTAACACTGCACTGAGAGAGAGAGGGGTTAATACAGACACCCTGACTGGTGTCTCTCACCTTGCTGCAGTTGTTGACCAGGGGGGGTATTGAACAGGCCCTGAACACCCCCAGAGCTCTCAGTAGCTCCCCCAGACTTTTCACCTGGAACGCACGGGGGTCATCGAAGCTCAAGGTCACCGGGGGGTCACAGCCTGGTTGCGGATGGGTCACTGGCAAGTCACTGGGCCGCGAGGTCATGGTGGGGTCACCACTGAGCATCCTGGGAGTTGTAGTCCTAGCTACTGGGTTCCAGATGGGGAGGAGGTGTCGCACACAGGAGCGAGAGAGAAACATCCTGTTTCTGTGGTGCGTGTGAGTGCCTGTCTGTCTGTCTGTACCACCTGTCTGTCTGTCTGGACTTCCTGTCTGTCTGCACAACCTGTCTGCTGAACCACCTGTCTGTCTGCGCGACCTGTCTGCTGAACCACCTGTCTGCCTGTCTTATCTGTCTTTCTGACTGCACTTCCTGTCTGTCTGGACTTCCTTTCTGTCTGTACCACCTGTCTGTCTGGACTTCCTGTCTGTCTGTACCACCTGTCTGTCTGTCTGGACTTCCTGTCTGTCTGCACAACCTGTCTGCTGAACCACCTGTCTGTCTGCGCGACCTGTCTGCTGAACCACCTGTCTGCCTGTCTTATCTGTCGTTCTGTCTGGATTTCCTGTCTGTCTGTCTGGACTTCCAGTCTCTCTGTACCACCTGTCTGTCTGGACTTCCTGTCTGTCTGTACCACCTGTTTGTCTGTCTGGACTTCCTCTCTGTCTGCACTACCTGTCTGCTGGACCACCTCTCTGTATGACTGCACTACCTGTCTGTCTGTCTGTCTGTCTCAACCACCTGTCTATTTGACCCCCCTGTGTGTTGTGAAGATGGTGCTGCTCTCAGTGTGCAGTGTGTTGTGAAGATGGTGCTGTTCTCAGTGCGTTGTTCAGTTGGGCAGTTGTGTTATGAAGATGGTGCTGTTCTCAGTGTGTTGTTCAGCTGGGCAGTTGTGTTGTGAAGATGGTGCTGTTCTCTGTGTGTTGTGTAGATGGTGCTGTTCTCAGTGTGTTGTGCAGTTGTGCAGTGTGTTGTGAAGATGGTGCTGTTCTCAGTGTGTTGTTGAGTTGGGCAGTTGTGTTATGAAGATGGTGCTGTTCTCAGTGCGTTGTTCAGTTGTGCAGTGTGTTGTGAAGATGGTGCTGTTCTCAGTGTGTTGTTGAGTTGGGCAGTTGTGTTATGAAGATGGTGCTGTTCTCAGTGCGTTGTTCAGTTGTGCAGTGTGTTGTGAAGATGGTGCTGTTCTCAGTGCGTTGTTCAGTTGGGCAGTTGTGTTATGAAGATGGTGCTGTTCTCAGTGCGTTGTTCAGTTGTGCAGTGTGTTGTGAAGATGGTGCTGTTCTCAGTGCGTTGTTCAGTTGGGCAGTTGTGTTGTGAAGATGGTGCTGTTCTCAGTGTGTTGTTCAGTTGGGCAGTTGTGTTGTGAAGATGGTGCTGTTCTCAGTGTGTTGTGCAGTTGTGCAGTGTGTTGTGAAGACGGGGCTGTCCTGTTGTAGTGTTGTGCTCCTGTGTGCTGGGACAGAGTTTCGGAGTCTGTCTGAGAGTCCCAGAATCCCGAGTCTCTCCCTGCCTGCGGGCGTCTCACTGCCTCCTCTCTCCCAGCACCTGAAAAACCAGCACAGCTGTCAGCCTGCTGTGACCCATCCTCGTGCAGCCCCAGTCCAGTCCACTCCAGTCCTACCCAGCCCCAGTCCCAGTCCAGTCCACTCCAGTCTTGCCCAGCCCCAGTCCCAGTCCCAGCCCCAGTCCCAGTCCAGTCTTGCCCAGACCCAGTCCCAGGGATCACCAGTCCCAGTCCCGTCCAGTCCAGGGGTCTCTAGCCCCAGTCCAGGTAGAAAGACATACAGACAAAGGGAGACACAGGCAGACAGACAGGTGAGGAGATACAGACAGAGAGAGACACACAGGCAGACAGACAGTCAGACAGGTGGAGAGACACACAGGCAGTCAGTCAAACAGACAGGTGGAGAGATACAGAGAGAGACACAGGCAGACAGACAAGTGGAGAGATGCAGAGAGAGACACACAGGCAGACAGTCAGTCAGACAGACAGGTGGAGAGATACAGAGAGAGACACAGGCAGACAGACAGGTGGAGAGATACAGAGAGAGAGAGAGAGATAGGCAGACAGACAGGTGGAGAGATACAGAGAGAGAGAGACACAGGCAGACACAGACAGACAGACAGGCACCGGGAGTCTGTGGAGAGTCTCCTACCTCGTGATGCAGCAGGCAAGTCCAGAGGACGAGTGAGAGAGGACACTGTGTCTGAGGGTCAGTCCAGCAGACTGTGAGCTGACATGAGTTTGCAGCTCGAGCTTGTTAATAAATGACCAGTGCTCTCTGTAAAATTACTAATGTACTCTACTGTCCATTCAATGTACCGGTATTAACCCCTCTCCCTCTCAGTGCAGTGTTAATGTACTGGAGTGTCCAGTCAGTGTGTCTGTATGAACCCCTCTCTCTCTCAGTGCACTGTTGATGTACTGGAGTGTCCAGTCAGTGTGTGTGTATTAACCCCTCTCTCTCTCAATGCAGTGTTGATGTACTGGAGTGTCCAGTCAGTGTGTCTGTATTAACCTCTCTCTCTCTCTCAGTGCAGTGTTAATGTACAGGAGTGTCCAGTCAGTGTGTGTGTATTAACCCCTCTCTCTCTCTCTCAGTGCAGTGTTAATGTACTGGAGTGTCCAGTCAGTGTGTCTGTATTAACCCCTCTCTCTCTCTCTCTCAGTGCAGTGTTAATGTACTGGAGTGTCCAGTCAGTGTGTCTGTATTAACCCCTCTCTCTCAGTGCAGTGTTAATGTACTGGCGTGGCCAGTCAGTGCGTGTATTAACCCCTCTCTCTCTCAGTGCAGCGTTAATGTACTGGCGTGTCCAGTCAGTGTGTCTGTATTAACCCCTCTCTCTCTCTCAGTGCAGTGTTAATGTACTGGAGTGTCCACTCAGTGTGTCTGTGTTAACCCCCCTCTCTCTCTCAGTGCAGTGTTAATGTACTGGAGTGTCCAGTCAGTGTGTCTGTATTAACCCCTCTCTCTCAGTGCAGTGTTAATGTACTGGCGTGGCCAGTCAGTGCGTGTATTAACCCCTCTCTCTCTCAGTGCAGTGTTAATGTACTGGAGTGTCCAGTCAGTGTGTGTGTATTAACCCCTCTCTCTCAGTGCAGTGTTAATGTACTGGCGTGACCAGTCAGTGTGTGTATTAACCCCTCTCTCTCTCAGTGCAGTGTTAATGTACTGGAGTGTCCAGTCAGTGTGTCTGTATTAACCCCTCTCTCTCTCTCAGTGCAGTGTTAATGTACTGGAGTGTCCAGTCAGTGTGTGTGTATTAACCCGTCTCTCTCTCAGTGCAGTGTTAATGTACTGGAGTGTCCAGTCAGTGTGTGTGTATTAACCCCTCTCTCTCTAAGTGCAGTGTTAATGTACTGGAGTGTCCAGTCAGTGTGTCTGTATTAACCCCTCTCTCTCTCTCAGTGCAGTGTTAATGTACTGGAGTGTCCAGTCAGTGTGTGTGTATTAACCCCTCTCTCTCAGTGCAGTGTTAATGTACTGGAGTGTCCAGTCAGTGTGTGTGTATTAACCCCTCTCTCTCTCAGTGCACTGCTAATGTACTGGAGTGTCCAGTCAGTGTGTCTGTATTAACCCCTCTCTCTCTCAGTGCAGTGTTAATGTACTGGAGTGTCCAGTCAGTGTGTGTATTAACCCCTCTCTCTCTCAGTGCAGTGTTAATGTACTGGAGTGTCCAGTCAGTGTGTGTATTAACCCCTCTCTCTCAGTGCAGTGTTAATGTACTGGAGTGTCCAGTCAGTGTGTGTGTATTAACCCCTCTCTCTCAGTGCAGTGTTAATGTACTGGAGTGTCCAGTCAGTGTGTCTGTATTAACCCCTCTCTCTCTCTCAGCAGCGCCCCCTGCTGTTTTCTGCTCCCAGCGCAGGTTATTCCCCAGAGATTCTCCCTGCCAGCGCGCAGCTCAGTCCATAACCCGAGGCCGCAGGGAGAGGACAGACACTGTCCACTTTCACCCTGGGCTCCCGGCCTGACGATCTCTGCTCTCTGCTCCTGCTCCGCGAACTGGGAGTCAGGAATCGGCCCCGGACTGGGCTCGGGACACTCCCTCTGGACAGAGGGACTGCAGGAGGCTGGTGACACAGGGCAGCAAGGAGCAGGTCTGTTTGACCAGTGTTTAATCATTCACAGGCCGACCAGAGAGGACCTGACCTGACGGAGAATCTCTTCTTCGTTTCAGAACTAAGAACAGCAACAGAATGAACACAGCAACAACCACACACAGCAGGACAGGAGACACAGTGAGAGAGAGGAGATCACAGAGAGTCCCTCTGTAATAAACACACACAGCAGGACAGGAGACACAGTGAGAGAGAGGAGCAGAGACTCCCTCAGTAATAACCACACACAGCAGGACAGGAGACACAGGGAGAGAGGAGATCACGGAGACTCCCTCAGTAATAACCACACACAGCAGGACAGGAGACACAGGGAGAGAGAGTGGAGATCCTAGAGACCCCCCACTCCAGTCACACACACACAGACCCCCACTCCAATCTGACACACACACAGACACCAGGACTCGGAGCCATGCCAGTGAAGGGTGTTTATTGGTTTTCTCTCTACAGTGGGAGGGGGGCTGGGGACAGTGTCGGTGCTGTGTCTCTGGGCCTGGTCGCTGAGGCCCATCAGTACGAACTCTGGTTCTGACGGTACCCGCCCCGCTGGTACCCCTGTTTCTGCTGGTATCCACCCTTCTGATCTGTAAAGCACAGAGAAAGACAGGCAGACTGTCAGGCTGGAACCAGACTGTCAAACTCCCAGTGAACAGCAGTCTGATCTGCTCCAGGTTTTACACTGCTGTCAGACTCCCAGTGCGCAGCAGTCTGATCCGCTCCAGGTGTGACAGTGCTGTCAGTCAGACTCCCAGTGCGCAGCAGTCTGATCCGCTCCAGGTGTGACAGTGCTGTCAGACTCCCAGTGTGCAGCAGTCTGATCCGCTCCAGGTGTGACAGTGCTGTCAGTCAGACTCCCAGTGCGCAGCAGTCTGATCCGCTCCAGGTGTGACAGTGCTGTCAGACTCCCAGTGCGCAGCAGTCTGATCCGCTCCAGGTGTGACAGTGCTGTCTGTCAGACTCCCAGTGCGCAGCAGTCTGATCCGCTCCAGGTGTGACAGTGCTGTCTGTCAGACTCCCAGTGCGCAGCAGTCTGATCCGCTCCAGGTGTGACAGTGCTGTCAGACTCCCAGTGCGCAGCAGTCTGATCCGCTCCAGGTGTGACAGTGCTGTCTGTCAGACTCCCAGTGCGCAGCAGTCTGATCCGCTCCAGGTGTGACAGTGCTGTCAGACCCCCAGTGCACAGCAGTCTGATCCGCTCCAGGTGTGACAGTGCTGTCAGTCAGACTCCCAGTACACAGCAGTCTGATCCGCTCCAGGTGTGACAGTGCTGTCTGTCAGACTCCCAGTGCGCAGCAGTCTGACCCGCTCCAGGTGTGATAGTCCCGTCTGTCAGACCCCCAGTGCGCAGCAGTCTGATCCACTCCAGGTGTGACAGTGCTGTCAGTCAGACTCCCAGTACACAGCAGTCTGATCCGCTCCAGGTGTGACAGTGCTGTCTGTCAGACTCCCAGTGCGCAGCAGTCTGACCCGCTCCAGGTGTGATAGTCCCGTCTGTCAGACCCCCAGTGCACAGCGGTCTGATCCGCTCCAGGTTCTTACAGTACTCCAGCAGTTCAATCCTAGTGTGAACCGGACTTCTGGGGCACTGGTGTTTGACACTGTAGATCCTGGAGCGGATCGGACTGCTGTGCACCTGGAGTCCAGCTGCCACACCTACAATGTTGAACACTTAAAGAGCTGCTCCAGCACTTACCTCTCTGGTAGCCCTGCTTCTGCTGGTATCCTCCTTTCTGGTCTGGAAGGACAGAGGTGGTGGTGTTAGTTGGTTTTCACAGAGAACCTCCCCACTTTTCAGTTCTTTACACAAAGAGCAGCGGGAGAGTGGAACAAGCTGCACAGCCATGTTGTTAAAGCCGATACCCTGACTTCTCTCAGGACACACTACTGTACACAGAGAGGGGTAGGGGTGTGGAACAAGCTGATACCCTGACTTCTCTGAGGACACAGCTGGATGAGACACTCTAGTCAGGACAGGAGACACTACTGTACACACAGACCCCCCACTCCAGTCCGACACACACACACAGACCCCCACTCCAGTCCGACACAGACACACAGACACACAGACACACAGACACACAGACACACAGACACCAGGACTCGGAGCTGTGCCAGTGAAGGGTGTTTATTGGTTTTCTCTCTACAGTGGGAGGGGGGCTGGGGACAGTGTCGGCGCTGTGTCTCTGGGCCTGGTCGCTCAGGCCTGTCAGTACCAGCTCTGGTTCTGACGGTACCCGCCCCGCTGGTACCCCTGTTTCTGCTGGTACCCACCCTTCTGATCTGTAAAGCACAGAGAGAGACAGGCAGACTGTCACAGAAGGCCAACGCTGTCCCCACATCCTGTCACACTGCCAAACTGGAACCAGGCTCTCAGTCAGACTCCCAGTGCGCAGCAGTCTGATCCGCTCCAGGTGTGACAGTGCTGTCTGTCAGACTCCCAGTGCGCAGCAGTCTGATCCGCTCCAGGTGTGACAGTGCTGTCAGACTCCCAGTGCGCAGCAGTCTGATCCGCTCCAGGTGTGACAGTGCTGTCAGACTCCCAGTGCGCAGCAGTCTGATCCGCTCCAGGTGTGACAGTGCTGTCAGTCAGACTCCCAGTGCGCAGCAGTCTGATCCGCTCCAGGTGTGACAGTGCTGTCAGACTCCCAGTGCGCAGCAGTCTGATCCGCTCCAGGTGTGACAGTGCTGTCAGACTCCCAGTGCGCAGCAGTCTGATCCGCTCCAGGTGTGACAGTGCTGTCAGACCCCCAGTGTGCAGCAGTCTGATCCGCTCCAGGTGTGACAGTGCTGTCAGACCCCCAGTGCGCAGCAGTCTGACCCGCTCCAGGTGTGATAGTCCCGTCTGTCAGACCCCCAGTGCACAGCGGTCTGATCCGCTCCAGGTTCTTACAGTACTCCAGCAGTTCAATCCTAGTGTGAACCGGACTTCTGGGGCACTGGTGTTTGACGCTGTAGATCCTGGAGCGGATCGGACTGCTGTGCACCTGGAGTCCAGCTGCCACACCTACAATGTTGAACACTTAAAGAGCTGCTCCAGCACTTACCTCTCTGGTAGCCCTGCTTCTGCTGGTATCCTCCTCTCTGGTCTGGAAGGACAGAGGTGGTGGTGTTAGTTGGTTTTTACAGAGAACCTCCCCCCTTTTCAGTTCTTTACACAAAGAGCAGCGGGAGAGTGGAACAAGCTGCACAGCCATGTTGTTAAAGCCGATACCCTGACTTCTCTCAGGACACAGCTGGATGAGACACTCCAGTCAGGACAGGAGACACTACCGTACACAGAGAGGGGTGGGGGTGTGGAACAAGCCGATACCCTGACTTCTCTCAGGACACAGCTGGACGCGACACCCCAGTCAGGACAGGAGACACTACTGTACACAGAGGGGGGTGGTACCCCTGTTTCTGCTGGTACCCAGCCTTCTGACAGGGGTCTTATCCACTCCAGGTGTGACAGTGCTGTCTGTCAGACCCCCAGTGCGCAGCGGTCTGATCCGCTCCAGGTGTGACAGTGCAGTCAGTCAGACTCCCAGTGCGCAGCTGTTTGATCCGCTCCAGGTGTGACAGTGCTGTCAGACTCCCAGTGCGCAGCAGTCTGATCCACTCCAGGTGTGACAGTGCAGTCAGTCAGACTCCCAGTGCGCAGCAGTCTGATCCGCTCCAGGTGTGACAGTGCTGTCAGACTCCCAGTGCGCAGCAGTCTGATTCGCTCCAGGTGTGACAGTGCTGTCAGTCAGACTCCCAGTGCGCAGCAGTCTGATCCGCTCCAGGTGTGACAGTGCTGTCTGTCAGACCCCCAGTGCGCAGCAGTCTGATCCGCTCCAGGTGTGACAGTGCTGTCAGTCAGACTCCCAGTGCGCAGCAGTCTGATCCGCTCCAGGTGTGACAGTGCTGTCAGACCCCCAGTGCGCAGCAGTCTGATCCGTTCCAGGTGTGACAGTGCTGTCAGTCAGACTCCCAGTGCGCAGCAGTCTGATCCGCTCCAGGTGTGACAGTGCTGTCAGTCAGACTCCCAGTGCGCAGCAGTCTGATCCGCTCCAGGTGTGACAGTGCTGTCTGTCAGACTCCCAGTGCGCAGCAGTCTGATCCGCTCCAGGTGTGACAGTGCTGTCTGTCAGACTCCCAGTGCGCAGCAGTCTGATCCGCTCCAGGTGTGACAGTGCTGTCAGTCAGACTCCCAGTGCGCAGCAGTCTGATCCGCTCCAGGTGTGACAGTGCTGTCAGACCCCCAGTGCGCAGCAGTCTGATCCGCTCCAGGTGTGACAGTGCTGTCAGACCCCCAGTGCGCAGCAGTCTGATCCGCTCCAGGTGTGATAGTGCTGTCAGACTCCCAGTGCGCAGCAGTCTGATCCGCTCCAGGTGTGACAGTGCTGTCAGACCCCCAGTGCGCAGCAGTCTGATCCGCTCCAGGTGTGATAGTGCTGTCAGACTCCCAGTGCGCAGCAGTCTGATCCGCTCCAGGTGTGACAGTGCTGTCAGACTCCCAGTGCGCAGCAGTCTGATCCGCTCCAGGTGTGACAGTGCTGTCAGACCCCCAGTGCGCAGCAGTCTGATCCGCTCCAGGTGTGATAGTGCTGTCAGACTCCCAGTGCGCAGCAGTCTGATCCGCTCCAGGTGTGACAGTGCTGTCAGACCCCCAGTGCGCAGCAGTCTGATCCGCTCCAGGTGTGATAGTCCCGTCTGTCAGACCCCCAGTGCACAGCGGTCTGATCCGCTCCAGGTTCTTACAGTACTCCAGCAGTTCAATCCTAGTGTGAACCGGACTTCTGGGGCAGTGGTGTTTGAGACTGTAGATCCTGGAACGGATCGGACTGCTGTGCACCTGGAGTCCAGCTGCCACACCTACAATGTTGAACACTTAAAGAGCTGCTCCAGCACTTACCTCTCTGGTAGCCCTGCTTCTGCTGGTATCCTCCTTTCTGGTCTGGAAGAAAGAGAAAGAGAGATGAGGGTCATGGTGTTAACTGGTTTTCACAGAGAACCTCCACCACCCTCCGTTCTTTACACAAAGAGCAGTGGGAGAGTGGAACAAGCTGCCCAGCCATGTTGTTGAAGCCGATACCCTGACTTCTCTCAGGACACACTACTGTACACAGAGGGGTAGAGGTGTGGAACAAGCTGATACCCTGACTTCTCTCAGGACACAGCTGGATGAGACATCCCAGTCAGGACAGGAGACAGTACCGTACACAGAAGGGGGTGGGAGTGTCCAACAAGCTGAGACCCTGACTTCTCTCAGGACACAGCTGGACGAGACAGTCCAGACAGGACAGGAGACACTACTGTACACAGAGAGGGGTGGGAGTGTGGAACAAACTGATACCCTGACTTCTCTCAGGACACAGCTGGACGAGACAGTCCAGACAGGACAGGAGACACTACTGTACAGAGAGGGGTGGGAGTGTGGAACAAACTGATACCCTGACTTCTCTCAGGACACAGCTGGATGAGACACCCCAGTCAGGACAGGAGACAGTACCGTACACAGAGAGGGGTGGGAGTGTGCAACAAGCCGATACCCTGACTTCTCTCAGGACACAGCTGGACGAGACAGTCCAGACAGGACAGGAGACAGTACCGTGCTCGAGGTGAGACGGTGAGAGACTCTTACCCCTGTTGAAGTAGCCCCCATAGACGCCCTGCTTGAGGTCGAAGACCCTCTCGTTGTTCTCCACCAGGCCGCCCAGCTTCTCGGCCAGCTGCAGGGCCACGTTCTGCAGGGAGGAGGGCTCCGTGCGGTGCATGACCACGGTCTGCGTGGGCTGGTCCAGAGAGGCCTGCAGAGAGGACAGAGCTTCAGTGTGTGTGTGTGTGTGTGTGCGTGTGTGCTGGTCCAGAGAGGGCTGCAGAGAGGACAGAGCTTCAGTGTGTGTGTGTGTGTGTGTGTGTGTGGATGACGAGTGGGGGGGGCTCCCCGAGACTGGGCCTGGACGCCCCTGGTGTCACGAGGAGAACTGGATGACGAGTGGGGGCTCCCCGAGACCGGGCCTGGACGCCCCACACTGACCCCCTGTGGAGGCCCGCTGGCACGTTACCATGAGCTCCTCGTTGATGATCATCTTGCTGATGATGCTGTGCACCATGGGCAGCTCCAGCTCGAACATCAGGGCTAGCGTCTCCATGCTGGGGGGGAGAGAGGAGGAGGAGGAGGAGGAGGAAGAGGAGTCAACCCAGCGCAGGGAACAACAGGACACCGCGACGCACGAGGAGGACGGGCGCGCCCGGAGACGTACCTGATGGAGTCGTACACGCTGCTGTAGGTGAAGAGATACGTCCGCAGGGACTCCTCCTGGATCTTCCTGCGAGGGCAGAGACAGCAGACCTTACTGGGACCACATCACAATCACGGCTACTGGGAGCTGAGCTCGTCACCAACTAATTATAATAACTATCATCAGACTCCCCTGGAACTGACTCTCCAGGCTGGACTGGACTGCCTGGACTGGGAGCTGGATGAGTTCTGAACTGGGATTATAATCAGACTCCACTGACACTGACAGAGCAGTCTGAGACTCTCCAGGCTGGACTGACTGACTGGACTGGGAGCTGGATTAGTTCTTCACTGGGATTATAATCAGACTCCACTGACACTGACAGAGCAGTCTGAGACTCTCCAGGCTGGACTGACTGACTGGACTGGGAGCTGGATGAGTTCTGAACTGGGATTATAATCAGACTCCACTGACACTGACAGAGCAGTCTGAGACTCTCCAGGCTGGACTGGGCTGACTGGACTTGGAGCTGGATGAGTTCTGAACTGGGATTATAATCAGACTCCACTGACACTGACAGAACAGTCTGAGACTCTCCAGGCTGGACTGGGCTGACTGGACTTGGAGCTGGATGAGTTCTGAACTGGGATTATAATCAGACTCCACTGACACTGACAGAGCAGTCTGAGACTCTCCAGGCTGGACTGGACTGACTGGACTGGGAGCTAGATGAGTTCTGAACTGGGATTATAATCAGACTCCACTGACACTGACAGAGCAGTCTGAGACTCTCCAGGCTGGACTGGGCTGACTGGACTGGGAGCTGGATTAGTTCTTCACTGGGATTATAATCAGACTCCACTGACACTGACAGAGCAGTCTGAGACTCTCCAGGCTGGACTGGACTGACTGGACTAGGAGCTGGATCAGTTCTGAACTGGGATTATAATCAGACTCCACTGACACTGACAGAGCAGTCTGAGACTCTCCAGGCTGGACTGGGCTGACTGGACTGGGAG
This sequence comes from Atractosteus spatula, assembly GCF_055471065.1. NCBI lineage: Eukaryota > Metazoa > Chordata > Actinopteri > Semionotiformes > Lepisosteidae > Atractosteus > Atractosteus spatula. Next base: position 10,489,655 of record NC_142710.1, on the reverse strand, counting down.
CTGGATGAGTTCTGAACTGGGATTATAATCAGACTCCACTGACACTGACAGAGCAGTCTGAGACTCTCCAGGCTGGACTGGACTGACTGGACTGGGAGCTGGATTAGTTCTTCACTGGGATTATAATCAGACTCCACTGACGCTGACAGAGCAGTCTGAGACTCTCCAGGCTGGACTGGACTGACTGGACTGGGAGCTGGATGAGTTCTGAACTGGGATTATAATCAGACTCCCCTGACACTGACAGAGCAGTCTGAGACTCTCCAGGCTGGACTGGGCTGACTGGACTGGGAGCTGGATTAGTTCTGAACTGGGATTATAATCAGACTCCACTGACACTGACAGAGCAGTCTGAGACTCTCCAGGCTGGACTGGACTGACTGGACTGGGAGCTGGATTAGTTCTTCACTGGGATTATAATCAGACTCCACCGACACTGACAGAGCAGTCTGAGACTCTCCAGGCTGGACTGACTGACTGGACTGGGAGCTGGATTAGTTCTGAACTGGGATTATAATCAGACTCCACTGACACTGACAGAGCAGTCTGAGACTCCCCAGGCTAGACTGGACTGACTGGACTGGGAGCTGGATGAGTTCTGAACTGGGATTATAATCAGACTCCACTGACACTGACAGAGCAGTCTGAGACTCTCCAGGCTGGACTGGGCTGACTGGACTGGGAGCTGGATTAGTTCTTCACTGGGATTATAATCAGACTCCACTGACACTGACAGAGCAGTCTGAGACTCTCCAGGCTGGACTGGGAGCTGGATTAGTTCTTCACTGGGATTATAATCAGACTCCACTGACACTGACAGAGCAGTCTGAGACTCCCCAGGCTGGACTGGACTGACTGGACTGGGAGCTGCTGGGTCACTGACCTGACCAGCATCTCGCGGACGCGCTGGGCCTCAGGGAACAGGTCCCACACTTTGCTGTTCATCTTGTCGTTGATGATGAAGGCGTGGCAGGTGCTCCAGTCGCCCATCTTCATCGCCTTGGAGGCAGCGACCACGTGCTCCCGCATGCTCTCGGGCGGACCTGAGGACACAATCAATCAATCAATAACCCTGCCAGATCAATACAGGAGCCACCACGAGCTCCCACGTGCTCTCGGGGGGGACCTGAGGACAGAATCAGTCACCAATCAATCAATAACCCTGCCGGATCAATACAGGAGGCACCATGGGTATCGGTGGCCTGCGCACCGCTGTGGAACTCAACCCCGCGCCTCTGAACACCCGGCGTTCACAAGCCCCCCCCAGGCCCAGCCCGGGAGCCGACCCGACAGTCAGACAGCACCTGGTCTCGGCCCGGCCTGGGGGACAACCTGCGCCAGAGACTCGGGCCCGTTCACTGCTCGGCACACCTGTGGTGTGGAGGGTCCGGCCCACGGCACCTCCAGCTCAATTAACCACCTCCACCTCCCCCACTCTCCAATTAACCACCTCCACCTCCCCCACTCTCCAATTAACCACCTCCCCCCAACTCTCCAATTAACCACCTCCATCTCCCCCACTCTCCAATTAACCCTCTCCACCTCCCCCACTCTCCAATTAACCACCTCCATCTCCCCCACTCTCCAATTAACCACCTCCACCTCCCCCACTCTCCAATTAACCACCTCCACCTCCCCCACTCTCCAATTAACCCTCTCCACCTCCCCCACTCTCCAATTAACCACCTCCATCTCCCCCACTCTCCAGTTAACCACCTCCATCTCCCCCACTCTCCAGTTAACCACCTCCACCTCCCCCACTCTCCAGTTAACCACCTCCACCTCCCCCACTCTCCAATTAACCACCTCCACCTCCCCCACTCTCCAATTAACCACCTCCCCCCAACTCTCCAATTAACCACCTCCATCTCCCCCACTCTCCAATTAACCACCTCCACCTCCCCCACTCTCCAATTAACCACCTCCCCCACTCTCCAATTAACCACCTCCATCTCCCCCACTCTCCAATTAACCACCTCCATCTCCCCCACTCTCCAATTAACCACCTCCATCTCCCCCACTCTCCAATTAACCCTCTCCACCTCCCCCACTCTCCAATTAACCACCTCCATCTCCCCCACTCTCCAGTTAACCACCTCCATCTCCCCCACTCTCCAGTTAACCACCTCCACCTCCCCCACTCTCCAGTTAACCACCTCCACCTCCCCCACTCTCCAATTAACCACCTCCACCTCCCCCACTCTCCAATTAACCACCTCCCCCCAACTCTCCAATTAACCACCTCCATCTCCCCCACTCTCCAATTAACCACCTCCACCTCCCCCACTCTCCAGTTAACCACCTCCACCTCCCCCACTCTCCAGTTAACCACCTCCACCTCCCCCACTCTCCAATTAACCACCTCCACCTCCCCCACTCTCCAATTAACCACCTCCACCTCCCCCACTCTCCAATTAACCACCTCCCCCCAACTCTCCAATTAACCACCTCCATCTCCCCCACTCTCCAATTAACCACCCCCATCTCCCCCACTCTCCAATTAACCACTTCCATCTCCCCCACTCTCCAATTAACCCTCTCCATCTCCCCCACTCTCCAATTAACCACCTCCCCCCAACTCTCCAATTAACCACCTCCACCTCCCCCACTCTCCAATTAACCCTCTCCACCTCCCCCACTCTCCAATTAACCACCTCCCCCCAACTCTCCAATTAACCACCTCCATCTCCCCCACTCTCCAATTAACCACCTCCACCTCCCCCACTCTCCAATTAACCCTCTCCACCTCCCCCACTCTCCAATTAACCACCTCCCCCCAACTCTCCAATTAACCACCTCCCCCCAACTCTCCAATTAACCACCTCCATCTCCCCCACTCTCCAATTAACCACCTCCATCTCCCCCACTCTCCAATTAACCACTTCCATCTCCCCCACTCTCCAATTAACCCTCTCCACCTCCCCCACTCTCCAATTAACCACCTCCCCCCAACTCTCCAATTAACCACCTCCATCTCCCCCACTCTCCAATTAACCACCTCCATCTCCCCCACTCTCCAATTAACCCTCTCCATCTCCCCCACTCTCCAATTAACCACCTCCCCCACTCTCCAATTAACCATCTCCCCCACTCTCCAATTAACCACCTCCATCTCCCCCACTCTCCAGTTAACCACCTCCATCTCCCCCACTCTCCAGTTAACCCTCTCCATCTCCCCCACTCTCCAATTAACCACCTCCCCCACTCTCCAATTAACCACCTCCATCTCCCCCACTCTCCAATTAACCATCCCCCCCACTCTCCAATTAACCACCTCCACCTCCCCCACTCTCCAATTAACCACCTCCATCTCCCCCACTCTCCAATTAACCACCTCCATCTCCCCCACTCTCCAATTAACCACCTCCATCTCCCCCACTCTCCAATTAACCCTCTCCCCCACTCTCCAATTAACCACCTCCATCTCCCCCACTCTCCAATTAACCACCTCCCCCACTCTCCAATTAACCACCTCCATCTCCCCCACTCTCCAATTAACCACCTCCCCCACTCTCCAATTAACCACCTCCATCTCCCCCACTCTCCAATTAACCACCTCCATCTCCCCCACTCTCCAATTAACCCTCTCCCCCACTCTCCAATTAACCACCTCCATCTCCCCCACTCTCCAATTAACCCTCTCCCCCACTCTCCAATTAACCACCTCCATCTCCCCCACTCTCCAATTAACCCACTCCATCTCCCCCACTCTCAAATTAACCACCTCCATCTCCCCCACTCTCAAATTAACCACCTCCATCTCCCCCACTCTCCAGTTAACCACCTCCATCTCCCCCCCTCTCCAATTAACCCTCTCCATCTCCCCCACTCTCCAGTTAACCACCTCCATCTCCCCCACTCTCCAATTTAACCCTCTCCCCCACTCTCCAATTAACCACCTCCACCTCCCCCACTCTCCAATTAACCACCTCCACCTCCCCCACTCTCCAATTAACCACCTCCATCTCCCCCACTCTCCAATTAACCACCTCCATCTCCCCCACTCTCCAATTAACCCTCTCCATCTCCCACACTCTCCAATTAACCACCTCCATCTCCCCCACTCTCCAATTAACCCTCTCCCCCACTCTCCAGTTAACCACCTCCATCTCCCCCACTCTCCAGTTAACCCTCTCCCCCACTCTCCAATTAACCATCTCCATCTCCCCCACTCTCCAATTAACCACCTCCATCTCCCCCACTCTCCAATTAACCCTCTCCCCCACTCTCCAATTAACCACCTCCATCTCCCCCACTCTCCAATTAACCACTTCCATCTCCCCCACTCTCCAGTTAACCACCTCCATCTCCCCCACTCTCCAGTTAACCACCTCCATCTCCCCCACTCTCCAATTAACCATCTCCCCCACTCTCCAATTAACCCACTCCATCTCCCCCAACTCTCCAATTAACCACCTCCCCCCAACTCTCCAATTAACCACCTCCATCTCCCCCACTCTCCAATTAACCATCCCCCCCACTCTCCAATTAACCACCTCCACCTCCCCCACTCTCCAATTAACCACCTCCACCTCCCCCACTCTCCAATTAACCCCCTCCACCTCCCCCACTCTCCAATTAACCACCTCCATCTCCCCCACTCTCCAATTAACCCTCTCCCCCACTCTCCAATTAACCACCTCCACCTCCCCCACTCTCCAATTAACCCTCTCCCCCACTCTCCAATTAACCACCTCCATCTCCCCCACTCTCCAATTAACCACCTCCATCTCCCCCACTCTCCAATTAACCACCTCCATCTCCCCCACTCTCCAATTAACCACCTCCATCTCCCCCACTCTCCAGTTAACCACCTCCATCTCCCCCACTCTCCAATTAACCACCTCCATCTCCCCCACTCTCCAATTAACCACCTCCACCTCCCCCACTCTCCAGTTAACCACCTCCATCTCCCCCACTCTCCAATTAACCACCTCCATCTCCCCCACTCTCCAATTAACCACCTCCATCTCCCCCACTCTCCAATTAACCCTCTCCACCTCCCCCACTCTCCAATTAACCCTCTCCCCCACTCTCCAATTAACCCTCTCCCCCACTCTCCAATTAACCCATCAGCAGGAGCGCAGGGCAGAGGAGCTACCCGCTGGTCAAACCACACGGTGACCCACGCACCGGCAGCTCAATTAACCCTCTCCACTCTCCAATTAACCCATCAGCAGGAGTGGAGGGCGTACCCAGCAGCGGCTGTCTCTCGAACGCCCTCAGCTGGCAGAGGAGCTACCCGCTGGTCAAACCACACGGTGACCCACGCACCGCCAGCTCAATTAACCCTCTCCACTCTCCAATTAACCCATCAGCAGGGGCGGTGGACGTACCCAGCAGCGGCTGTCTCTCGCCCACCCTCAGCTGGTGGTGGAACTGCTTGCTGATCATGCGGCGTCGGGCGTCGAACTCGTGGGCGGCCATGTAGGGGATCTCCAGCAGCATGGCTGACACCAGGTACACACACTCCAGGAGCTCCAGGTTAATGTGCATGTGGAACGGCACCTGAGAGAGAGAGAGGGGTTAATACAGACACACCGACTGGACACTCCAGTACATTAACACTGCACTGAGAGAGAGGGGTTAATACACACACACTGACTGGACACTCCAGTACATTAACACTGCACTGAGAGAGAGAGGGGTTAATACACACACACTGACTGGACACTCCAGTACATTAACACTGCACTGAGAGAGAGAGAGGGGTTAATACACACACACTGACTGGACACTCCAGTACATTAACACTGCACTGAGAGAGAGAGAGAGAGAGGGGTTAATACACACACACTGACTGGACACTCCAGTACATTAACACTGCACTGAGAGAGAGAGAGGGGTTAATACACACACTGACTGGACACTCCAGTACATTAACACTGCACTGAGAGAGAGAGGGGTTAATACACACACACTGACTGGACACTCCAGTACATTAACACTGCACTGAGAGAGAGAGGGGTTAATACACACACACTGACTGGACACTCCAGTACATTAACACTGCACTGAGAGAGAGAGGGGTTAATACAGACACACTGACTGGACACTCCAGTACATTAACACTGCACTGAGAGAGAGAGGGGTTCATACACACACTGACTGGACACTCCAGTACATTAACACTGCACTGAGAGAGAGGGGTTAATACACACACACTGACTGGACACTCCAGTACATCAACACTGCACTGAGAGAGAGAGGGGTTAATACACACACACTGACTGGACACTCCAGTACATCAACACTGCACTGAGAGAGAGAGGGGTTAATACAGACACACTGACTGGACACTCCAGTACATTAACACTGCACTGAGAGAGAGAGGGGTTAATACAGACACACTGACTGGACACTCCAGTACATTAACACTGCACTGAGAGAGAGAGAGGGGTTAATACACACACACTGACTGGACACTCCAGGACATGAACACTGCTCTCAGTTACCTGCCGCCTCTTCTCGATCTTCTCCTGCTCGGCATTCCTCTCCTGCATGTTCCTCATCAGCAGGCCCTGGCCCAGCAGCTCCTTGGCGCGGCCGCTGGACTGGATGTCCAGCAGGGCGTTGTGGGCGTCCTTGATCATGCCCTGCCTGAAGGCGCAGATCCCCAGCTGCACCATGGTGCGGTTGTACAGGATCTGACGCGGAGAGAGGGGAGGGGGGTAAATTCAGGGCTACACGTTCTCTTCTCCCACCCGCTGATCTTGAAGAGGGTCACAGCTCCCCCGACAGCGGTCACCCCCGACGGCACCCCAGAAGCTCAGGGTGAGGCAGAGACACGCGTCCATAGAGCCCCCTGGAATCGACCATCAGCTGTGCCAGCGCTCCGGTAGACAGCAGGTGTGCTGTGATGTATATACCAGTACAGGTGGGTCAGGGTGCTGGATGATACAAGTGTGCTGTGATGTATATACCCGTACAGGTGGGTCAGGGTGCTGGATGATACAGGTGTGCTGTGATGTATACACCCGTACAGCTGGGTCGGGGTGCTGGATGATACAGGTGTGCTGTGATGTATATACCCGTACAGGTGGGCCATGGTGCTGGATGATACAGGTGTGCTGTGATGTATACACCCGTACAGGTGGGTCAGGGTGCTGGATGATACAGGTGTGCTGTGATGTATACACCCGTACAGGTGGGTTGGTGTGCTGGATGATACAGGTGTGCTGTGATGTATATACCCGTACAGGTGGGTCAGGGTGCTGGATGATACAGGTGTGCTGTGATGTATACACCCGTACAGGTGGGTTGGTGTGCTGGATGATACAGGTGTGCTGTGATGTATACACCCGTACAGGTGGGTCAGGGTGCTGGATGATACAGGTGTGCTGTGATGTATACACCCGTACAGCTGGGTCAGGGTGCTGGATGATACAGGTGTGCTGTGATGTATATACCCGTACAGGTGGGCCATGGTGCTGGATGATACAGGTGGGCTGTGATGTATACACCCGTACAGGTGGGTTGGTGTGCTGGATGATACAGGTGTGCTGTGATGTATATACCAGTACAGGTGGGTCGGTGTGCTGGATGATACAGGTGTGCTGTGATGTATACACCCGTACAGCTGGGTCGGGGTGCTGGATATTACAGGTTTCCTATGATGTATATACCTGTACAGGTGGGTTGGTGTGCTGGATGATACAGGTGTGCTGTCATGTATATACCTGTACAGGTGGGTCAGGGTGCTGGATGATACAGGTGTGCTGTGATGTATACACCCGTACAGCTGGGTCGGGGTGCTGGATGATACAGGTGTGCTGTGATGTATATACCCGTACAGGTGGGCCATGGTGCTGGATGATACAGGTGTGCTGTGATGTATACACCCGTACAGGTGGGCCATGGTGCTGGATGATACAGGTGTGCTGTGATGTATATACCTGTACAGGTGGGTCAGGGTGCTGGATGATACAGGTGTGCTGTGATGTATATACCCGTACAGGTGGGCCATGGTGCTGGATGATACAGGTGTGCTGTGATGTATACACCCGTACAGGTGGGTCAGGGTGCTGGATGATACAGGTGTGCTGTGATGTATATACCTATACAGGTGGGTCGGTGTGCTGGATAATACAGGTGTGCTGTGATGTATATACCCGTACAGGTGGGTCAGGGTGCTGGATGATACAGGTGTGCTGTGATGTATATACCCGTACAGGTGGGTCGGTGTGCTGGATGATACAGGTGTGCTGTGATTTATATACCCGTAAAGGTGGGTCAGGGTGCTGGATGATACAGGTTTCCTGTGATGTATATACCCGTACAGGTGGGTCGGTGTGCTGGATGATACAGGTGTGCTGTGATGTATATACCCATACAGGTGGGTCGGTGTGCTGGATGATACAGGTGTGCTGTGATGTATATACCCGTACAGGTGGGCCATGGTGCTGGATGATACAGGTGTGCTGTGATGTATATACCTGTACAGGTGGGTCAGGGTGCTGGATGATACAGGTGTGCTGTGATTTATATACCCGTACAGGTGGGTCAGGGTGCTGGATGATACAGGTTTCCTGTGATGTATATACCCGTACAGGTGGGTTGCTGTGCTGGATGATACAGGTGTGCTGTGATGTATATACCCATACAGGTGGGTCGGTGTGCTGGATGATACAGGTGTGCTGTGATGTATATACCCGTACAGGTGGGCCATGGTGCTGGATGATACAGGTGTGCTGTGATGTATATACCAGTACAGGTGGGTCGGTGTGCTAGATGATACAGGTGTGCTGTGATGTATATACCCGTACAGGTGGGCCATGGTGCTGGATGATACAGGTGTGCTGTGATGTATATACCAGTACAGGTGGGTCGGTGTGCTAGATGATACAGGTGTGCTGTGATGTATATACCCGTACAGGTGGGTCGGAGTGCTGGATGATACAGGTGTGCTGTGATGTATATACCCGTACAGGTGGGTCGGAGTGCTGGATGATACAGGTGTGCTGTGATGTATATACCTGTACAGGTGGGTCGGGGTGCTGGATATTACAGGTTTCCTATGATGTATATACCTGTACAGGTGGGTCGGTGTGCTGGATGATACAGGTGTGCTGTCATGTATATACCTGTACAGGTGGGTCGGCGTGCTGGATGATACAGGTGTGCTGTGATGTATATACCCGTACAGGTGGGTCAGGGTGCTGGATGATACAGGTGTGCTGTGATGTATATACCTGTCCAGGTGGGTCAGAGTGCTGGATTTACCTGCACAGGCGGGTCAGCGTGCTGGATGTTGTCCTGCAGGTGGCTCATCAGCATGAGGTCGCGGGCCTGGTACCAGCGGCTGTGCAGCGCGTGGTGGTAGATGTGGCAGAGGATGGCGCAGGTCCGGATCCGGTCCGTCCGGTCCTTGGCGTAGATGAACTTGCACAGCCGGTCCATCAGCACAGCGCTGTCCTCACCCTCACTCTCTGCCTGGTCCAGCTCCGACTGAGGGACACCAGCAGCAGGCCAGGACAGGGGAGAGAGAGAGTGGACACTCCAGGTCAGTCTGGACACAGATACACAGGACAGGCCAGGGAGAGTGGACACTGCAGGTCAGTATGGACACAGACACACAGGACAGGCCAGGCCAGGGAGAGAGGACACTGCAGGTCAGTCTGGACACAGATACACAGGACAGGCCAGGGAGAGTGGACACTGCAGGTCAGTATGGACACAGACACACAGGACAGGCCAGGCCAGGGAGAGAGGACACTGCAGGTCAGTCTGCACACAGACACACAGGACAGGACAGGCCAGGGAGAGAGGACACTGCAGGTCAGTCTGCACACAGACACACAGGACAGGCCAGGGAGAGAGGACACTGTTGGAAACAAGTCCTGGGACAGGGCAGGACAAGGAGAAAACTCGCTGACTCTGAGAAGCGCACCTTGGACTCCCCCTGCTGGTGGGTCAGGGTCCTGCGGTGGGCCTTGTAGTCGAACTTGTAGTAGGTGTGCATGATCCTGCGCAGGTACACCCTGCAGATCTCCTCAGTGCTGCCCTTGGTGTCCAGGTACTGCAGCAGCCGGTCAATGATGGAGCAGACACGACCCTCGTCCTTCAGATTGTCCACATACTCTGAGAGAGAGAGGGGTTAATACAGACACACTGACTGGACACTCCAGTACATTAACACTGCACTGAGAGAGAGAGGGGTTAATACAGACACACTGACTGGACACTCCAGTACATTATCACTGCACTGAGAGAGAGAGAGAGGGGTTAATACACACACACTGACTGGACACTCCAGTACATCAACACTGCACTGAGAGAGAGGGGTTAATACAGACACACTGACTGGACACTCCAGTACATTAACACTGCACTGAGAGAGAGGGGTTAATACAGACACACTGACTGGACACTCCAGTACATTAACACTACACTGAGAGAGAGGGGTTAATACAGACACACTGACTGGACACTCCAGTACATTAACACTGCACTGAGAGAGAGAGGGGTTAATACACACACACACTGACTGGACACTCCAGTACATTAACACTGCACTGAGAGAGAGAGAGAGGGGTTAATACACACACACTGACTGGACACTCCAGTACATTAACACTGCACTGAGAGAGAGAGGGGGCTTAATACACACACACTGACTGGACACTCCAGTACATTAACACTGCACTGAGAGAGAGAGAGGGGTTCATACAGACACACTGACTGGACACTCCAGTACATTAACACTGCACTGAGAGAGAGAGGGGTTAATACAGACACACTGACTGGACACTCCAGTACATTAACACTGCACTGAGAGAGAGAGAGGGGTTAATACAGACACACTGACTGGACACTCCAGTACATTAACACTGCACTGAGAGAGAGAGAGGGGTTAATACAGACACACTGACTGGACACTCCAGTACATTAACACTGCACTGAGAGAGAGGGGTTAATACAGACACACTGACTGGACACTCCAGTACATTAACACTGCACTGAGAGAGAGGGGTTAATACAGACACACTGACTGGACACTCCAGTACATTAACACTGCACTGAGAGAGAGGGGTTAATACACACACACACTGACTGGACACTCCAGTACATTAACACTGCACTGAGAGAGAGAGAGAGGGGTTAATACACACACACTGACTGGACACTCCAGTACATTAACACTGCACTGAGAGAGAGAGGGGGCTTAATACACACACACTGACTGGACACTCCAGTACATTAACACTGCACTGAGAGAGAGAGAGGGGTTCATACAGACACACTGACTGGACACTCCAGTACATTAACACTGCACTGAGAGAGAGAGAGGGGTTAATACAGACACACTGACTGGACACTCCAGTACATTAACACTGCACTGAGAGAGAGGGGTTAATACAGACACACTGACTGGACACTCCAGTACATTAACACTGCACTGAGAGAGAGAGGGGTTAATACACACACACTGACTGGACACTCCAGTACATTAACACTGCACTGAGAGAGAGGGGGGTTCATACAGACACACTGACTGGACACTCCAGTACATTAACACTGCACTGAGAGAGAGGGGTTCATACAGACACACTGACTGGACACTCCAGTACATTAACACTGCACTGAGAGAGAGGGGGGTTAATACACACACACTGACTGGACACTCCAGTACATTAACACTGCACTGAGAGACAGAGGGGTTAATACACACACACTGACTGGACACTCCAGTACATTAACACTGCACTGAGAGAGAGAGAGGGGTTAATACACACACACTGACTGGACACTCCAGTACATTAACACTGCACTGAGAGAGAGAGGGGTTAATACAGACACACTGACTGGACACTCCAGTACATTAACACTGCACTGAGAGAGAGGGGGGTTCATACCCTGTGAGTGGGGGTCGGTGTTCTGCATGATCTTGGTGAACTCCTCGTCCATCCTCTCCACGAGCGTCAGGATGCAGCCGCGGACCCTGAAGGGCTGGACAGGGGACAGGAGACAGGGGAGAGACCGGTCAGGGGACAGCGGGGGGCCAGGGGGCCGGGCAGGCGCAGGCGGGAGGCTCGGGGGGTTACCTGGTCCGAGATGGCCAGGTTCTCGCTGTCCTCGGCGATGTTCTCGCCGATGAACATGTCCTGGTGCTCGAACAGGATGTCCAGGAGCTCGTTGATGCAGTCGAGACACTTCTTCCACATGTCGGGCTGAGAGGGGCACAGGGGTCAGGGGTCAGGGCAGCAGCAGCAGCAGCAGCAGCAGAGCAGGTTTGGGGGTGACGGAGGAACAGGGGTTAAGGCAGCAGAAGAGGAGGTTTGGGGGTACAGGGGTCAGAGCAGCAGGAGAGCAGGTGTGGGGGTGACAGAGAGACAGGGGTGAGGGGTTAAGGCAGCAGGAGAGGAGTTTTAGGGGTACAACAGGACAGGGGTCAGGGGTCAGGGCAGCAGGAGAGCAGGTTTGGGGGTGACGGAGGAACAGGGGTTAAGGCAGCAGGAGAGGAGGTTTGGGGGTACAGGGGTCAGGGCAGCAGGAGAGCAGGTGTGGGGGTGACAGAGGGACAGGGGTCAGGGGTTAAGGCAGCAGGAGAGGAGGTTTGGGGGTACAGCAGGACAGGGGTCAGGGCAGCAGGAGAGCAGGTTTGGGGGTGACGGAGGAACAGGGGTTAAGGCAGCAGGAGAGGAGGTTTGGGGGTACAGGGGTCAGGGCAGCAGGAGAGCAGGTGTGGGGGTGACAGAGGGACAGGGGTCAGGGGTTAAGGCAGCAGGAGAGGAGGTTTGGGGGTACAGCAGGACAGGGGTCAGGGGTCAGGGCAGCAGGAGAGCAGGTTTGGGGGTGACGGAGGAACAGGGGTTAAGGCAGCAGGAGAGGAGGTTTGGGGGTACAGGGGTCAGGGCAGCAGGAGAGCGGCTCTGGGGGTACAGGGGACTCACCTTCATGAAGGCGGCCAGGTTGGGGTTGTAGTCGTACAGCGAGGCCACGATGTTGAACTTGATCTTGACCAGGATGCCCTGGCCCAGGTTGTTCTCGGCCGCGATGTTGGCCAGCGCGTGCAGGAGCTCGATCTGGGCGGCCCTGCGGGACAGAGACGGGCGAGAGGTCAGCAGGCTGGACACCGCTGTCCCAAAGAGACAGGGACAGAGACAGGTGAGAGGTCAGGAGGCTGGACACTGCTGTCCAACAGAGACAGAGACAGGTGAGAGGTCAGCAGGCTGGACACCGCTGTCCCAAAGAGACAGAGACAGGTGAGAGGTCAGCAGGCTGGACACTGCTGTCCGACAGAGACAGAGACAGGTGAGAGGTCAGCAGGCTGGACACCGCTGTCCGACAGAGACAGGGACAGAGACAGGTGAGAGGTCAGGAGGCTGGACACTGCTGTCCAACAGAGACAGAGACAGGTGAGAGGTCAGCAGGCTGGACACCGCTGTCCCAAAGAGACAGGGACAGAGACAGGTGAGAGGTCAGGAGGCTGGACACTGCTGTCCAACACAGACAGAGGGACAGAGACAGGAAGGGTGGACAACAGGCTGGTCAGCTGGACAGCAGGCCCGAGGGGGGTCCGGGGTGACTGACCGGTCCGTGCCCTTCTTCCCCCGCGCCTGCAGGATCTCGTTGAGCTTCTTGAGCACCACGGCGGTGTTGATCTCCGTGCCCTTGGCGAACATCTTGGGCTTCTCCTGCGGGGAGGGAGACGGTCACGCGGGGTCACGCGGGGTCACGCGGGGTCACCCGGGGTCGCTCGGCTGCGCCCCCCCCACCCCCAGGAGAGAGCCTCACCTTGACGAGCGGCGCCCCGCCCTTCACCTTCTCCCACTCGCCCTCGCCCTCGCCCTCGCCACCCTCCTCCTCCTCGCCCTCCTCCGGCCGGTCGCGCCGCCGGTGACCCTTCTTCCTGCTCTCCTTCTTCTTGTCCACAGAGCGCCTGTCCCCCTCCTGCGTCCTGAGAGAGAGACGGGTCAACACAGGACACTACCACCGCACTGAGAGAGAGAGGGGTTCAGACACACACTGACTGGACACTCCAGTACATTAACACTGCACTGAGAGAGAGAGGGGTTCATACACACACACACTGACTGGACACTCCAGTACATTAACACTGCACTGAGAGAGAGACGGGTTAATACAGACACACTGACTGGACACTCCAGTACATTAACACTGCACTGAGAGAGAGAGGGGTTAATACAGACACACTGACTGGACACTCCAGTACATTAACACTGCACTGAGAGAGAGAGGGGTTAATACAGACACACTGACTGGACACTCCAGTACATTAACACTGCACTGAGAGAGAGAGGGGTTAATACAGACACACTGACTGGACACTCCAGTACATTAACACTGCACTGAGAGAGAGAGAGAGGGGTTAATACACACAGACTGGACACTCCAGTACATTAACACTGCACTGAGAGAGAGAGGGGTTAATACACACACACTGACTGGACACTCCAGTACATTAACACTGCACTGAGAGAGAGAGGGGTTAATACAGACACACTGACTGGACACTCCAGTACATTAACACTGCACTGAGAGAGAGAGGGGTTAATACAGACACACTGACTGGACACTCCAGTACATTAACACTGCACTGAGAGAGAGAGGGGTTAATACAGACACACTGACTGGACACTCCAGTACATTAACACTGCACTGAGAGAGAGAGGGGTTAATACACACACACTGACTGGACACTCCAGTACATTAACACTGCACTGAGAGAGAGAGGGGTTAATACAGACACACTGACTGGACACTCCAGTACATTAACACTGCACTGAGAGAGAGAGAGAGGGGGCTCAGTCACACTGAGGGAGAGAGAGAGGGGGCTCAGTCACACTGAGGGAGAGAGAGGGGGGCTCAGTCACACTGAGGGAGAGAGAGGGGGCTCAGTCACACTGAGGGAGAGAGAGGGGGCTCAGTCACACTGAGGGAGAGAGAGAGGGGGCTCAGTCACACTGAGGGAGAGAGAGGGGGGCTCAGTCACACTGAGGGAGAGAGAGGGGGGCTCAGTCACACTGAGGGAGAGAGAGGGGGGGCTCAGTCACACTGAGGGAGAGAGAGGGGGGCTCAGTCACACTGAGGGAGAGAGAGGGGGCTCAGTCACACTGAGGGAGAGAGAGGGGGCTCAGTCACACTGAGGGAGAGAGAGGGGGCTCAGTCACACTGAGGGAGAGAGAGAGGGGCTCAGTCACACTGAGGGAGAGAGAGGGGGGCTCAGTCACACTGAGGGAGAGAGAGGGGGCTCAGTCACACTGAGGGAGAGAGAGGGGGCTCAGTCTCACTGAGGGAGAGAGAGGGGGCTCAGTCTCACTGAGGGAGAGAGAGGGGGCTCAGTCTCACTGAGGGAGAGAGAGGGGGCTCAGTCACACTGAGGGAGAGAGAGGGGGGCTCAGTCACACTGAGGGAGAGAGAGGGGGCTCAGTCACACTGAGGGAGAGAGAGGGGGGCTCAGTCACACTGAGGGAGAGAGAGGGGGCTCAGTCACACTGAGGGAGAGAGAGGGGGGGCTCAGTCACACTGAGGGAGAGAGAGGGGGCTCAGTCACACTGAGGGAGAGAGAGGGGGCTCAGTCACACTGAGGGAGAGAGAGGGGGGCTCAGTCACACTGAGGGAGAGAGAGGGGGCTCAGTCTCACTGAGGGAGAGAGAGGGGGGCTCAGTCACACTGAGGGAGAGAGAGGGGGGCTCAGTCACACTGAGGGAGAGAGAGCGGGCTCAGTCACACTGAGGGAGAGAGAGGGGGCTCAGTCACACTGAGGGAGAGAGAGGGGGGCTCAGTCACACTGAGGGAGAGAGAGGGGGGCTCAGTCACACAGGGAGAGAGAGGGGGGCTCAGTCTCACTGAGGGAGAGAGAGGGGGCTCAGTCTCACTGAGGGAGAGAGAGGGGGGCTCAGTCACACTGAGGGAGAGAGAGCGGGCTCAGTCTCACTGAGGGAGAGAGAGGGGGCTCAGTCTCACTGAGGGAGAGAGAGAGGGGGGCTCAGTCACACTGAGGGAGAGAGAGGGGGCTCAGTCACACTGAGGGAGAGAGAGGGGGGCTCAGTCACACTGAGGGAGAGAGAGGGGGCTCAGTCACACTGAGGGAGAGAGAGGGGGCTCAGTCACACTGAGGGAGAGAGAGGGGGCTCAGTCACACTGAGGGAGAGAGGGGGGGCTCAGTCACACTGAGGGAGAGAGAGGGGGGCTCAGTCACACTGAGGGAGAGAGAGGGGGGCTCAGTCACACTGAGGGAGAGAGAGGGCTCAGTCACACTGAGGGAGAGAGAGGGGGGCTCAGTCACACTGAGGGAGAGAGAGGGGGCTCAGTCACACTGAGGGAGAGAGAGGGGGCTCAGTCACACTGAGGGAGAGAGAGAGGGGGCTCAGTCACACTGAGGGAGAGAGAGGGGGCTCAGTCACACTGAGGGAGAGAGAGGGGGCTCAGTCACACTGAGGGAGAGAGAGGGGGGCTCAGTCTCACTGAGGGAGAGAGAGGGGGGCTCAGTCACACTGAGGGAGAGAGAGGGGGCTCAGTCTCACTGAGGGAGAGAGAGGGGGCTCAGTCTCACTGAGGGAGAGAGAGGGGGCTCAGTCTCACTGAGGGAGAGAGAGAGGGGGCTCAGTCACACTGAGGGAGAGAGAGAGGGGGCTCAGTCACTGAGGGAGAGAGAGGGGGGCTCAGTCACACTGAGGGAGAGAGAGAGGGGGCTCAGTCACACTGAGGGAGAGAGAGGGGGCTCAGTCACACTGAGGGAGAGAGAGGGGGGCTCAGTCACACTGAGGGAGAGAGAGGGGGGCTCAGTCACACTGAGGGAGAGAGAGGGGGCTCAGTCACACTGAGGGAGAGAGAGGGGGGCTCAGTCACACTGAGGGAGAGAGAGGGGGCTCAGTCACACTGAGGGAGGGAGAGGAGGGCTCAGTCACACTGAGGGAGAGAGAGGGGGGCTCAGTCACACTGAGGGAGAGAGAGGGGGCTCAGTCACACTGAGGGAGAGAGAGGGGGGCTCAGTCACACTGAGGGAGAGAGAGGGGGCTCAGTCACACTGAGGGAGAGAGAGGGGGCTCAGTCACACTGAGGGAGAGAGAGGGGGCTCAGTCACACTGAGGGAGAGAGAGGGGGGCTCAGTCACACTGAGGGAGAGAGAGGGGGCTCAGTCACACTGAGGGAGAGAGAGGGGGCTCAGTCACACTGAGGGAGAGAGAGGGGGCTCAGTCACACTGAGGGAGAGGAGGGTGCAGTCTCACTCACTTCTTGAGGAAGGCCATGGCCAGGGACGCGCTCTTCCCCTCGTCGTCCTCGCTCTCGGAGTCGGAGTCCACCGTGTCGGAGCCCCAGTCCTCGTCATCGTCGCTGTCCTCGCTGTCCTCCTCCTCGTCCTGCAGCACAGCGAGAGCCCCCGGTCAGCAGCCGGCCCGCCGGACGCCGGCCCCCCCCCCCTCGCCCGCGGCGCCCCCCCGCGCACCTCCGCCCCCTTCAGGAAGGCCTTGCGGGCGTCGCCGGCCGGCTCGCCGGACGCCTTCTTCTTCAGGAAGGTCTTCACCGACATGCCAGCGTCGTCGTCCTCAGCCTGGTCTGCCTCGCTGTCCGAGGACGAGCCTGCGGGACGGGGGGGGGGGGGGGTCAGGGGTCAGGCTGGCGGCTGGGAGCCTCTCTCACACACACACAGACAGACAGACAGACAGACAGACAGACAGACAGACAGACAGACAGACAGACAGACAGACAGACAGACAGGAGGGGTCAGGGGTCAGGCTGGCGGCTGTGAGCCTCACACACACACACAGACAGACAGGAGGGGTCAGGGGTCAGGCTGGCGGCTGTGAGCCTCACACACACACAGACAGGGGGCGCTCTGCGCACACGCGGCTCGGTGCTCTCCCCTGCTCTGGGTCAACCGGGGTACTCCCTGCAACACGCTGACTCCTCCGGCTCCTCACCTTCAGAGTCTTCATCATCCTTCTCCTCCTCCTCCTCCGCCGACTGCTCCGGGTTCTGAGAGAAGGAAGAGGGAGAGACAGTCAGTCAGCCCCAGGGCAGGCTGGGATAGCAGCAGGAGTCACGAGGGAGAGGGAGAGACCGGGGTCAGTCAGCCCCAGGGCAGGCTGGGATAGCAGCAGGAGTCACGAGGGAGAGGGAGAGACCGGGGTCAGTCAGCCCCAGGGCAGGCTGGGATAGCAGCAGGAGTCACGAGGGAGAGACCGGGGTCAGTCAGCCCCAGGGCAGGCTGGGATAGCAGCAGGAGTCACGAGGGAGAGGGGCAGGCTGGGATAGCAGCAGGAGTCACGAGGGAGAGGGGCAGGCTGGGATAGCAGCAGGAGTCACGAGGGAGCGACCGGGGTCAGTCAGCCCCAGGGCAGGCTGGGATAGCAGCAGGAGTCACGAGGGAGAGACCGGGGTCAGTCAGCCCCAGGGCAGGCTGGGATAGCAGCAGGAGTCACGAGGGAGAGGGAGAGACCGGGGTCAGTCAGCCCCAGGGCAGGCTGGGATAGCAGCCGGGCTCATGAGGTACGACAGGGGTGTGGTGTCGGGGTACAGTGGGGTGTGTCATCAAGTGAGTGAGGTACAATGGGCACCGTTGTTGGGGTTCAGAGTGGTGTGTTGGTGGGGCCCTGGGGCGTGTTCTTGGGGTGCGGTCTGTGAGCCTGGGTCCCACCTCCTTGTAGCTGGTGATCTCGGCCTCGTAGTCCCGGTTGTACTTGCGGATCTTCTGCCGCAGGGTGCTGAGGGCCTTGGCGTTGTTCTTGTTCATCTTCTTCTTGCCCTCCTTGTCCTCCCACAGCTGAGACACAGACAGGGGTCAGTCGGGACAGGGGACACGCCGGACACAGACGGTGGTCAGTCCAGACGCTGGACACCAGCACAGACAGGGGTCAGTCCGGACACCGGACACCGGACACAGACAGGGGTCAGTCCACACACCGGACACCGGCCACAGACAGGGGTCAGTCCACACACCGGACACCGGCCACAGACAGGGGTCAGTCCACACACCGGACACCGACACACTGGACACAGACAGGGGTCAGTCCACACACTGGACACCGACACACTGGACACAGACAGGGGTCAGTCCACACACTGGACACCGGCCACAGACAGGGGTCAGTCCACACACCGGACACCGACACACCGGACACAAACAGGGGTCAGTCGGGACAGGGGACACGCCGGACACAGACGGTGGTCAGTCCAGACGCTGGACACCAGCACAGACAGGGGTCAGTCCGGACACCGGACACCGGACACAGACAGGGGTCAGTCCACACACCGGACACCGGCCACAGACAGGGGTCAGTCCACACACCGGACACCGACACACCGGACACAGACAGGGGTCAGTCCACACACTGGACACAGACACAGACAGGGGTCAGTCCACACACCGGACACCGACACACCGGACACAGACAGGGGTCAGTCCACACACCGGACACCGACACACCGGACACAGACAGGGGTCAGTCCACACACTGGACACAGACACAGACAGGGGTCAGTCCACACACCGGACACCGACACACCGGACACAGACAGGGGTCAGTCCACACACTGGACACAGACACACCGGACACAGACAGGGGTCAGTCCACACACCGGACACAGACAGGGGTCAGTCCACACACCGGACACCGACACAAACAGGGGTCAGTCCACACACCGGACACCGACACACCGGACACAGACAGGGGTCAGTCCACACACCGGACACAGACACAAACAGGGGTCAGTCCACACACCGGACACAGACACGCCGGACACAGACAGTGGTCAGTCCACACACTGGACACCGGCCACAGACAGGGGTCAGTCCACACACCGGACACCGACACACCGGACACAGACAGGGGTCAGTCCACACACCGGACACAGACACAAACAGGGGTCAGTCCACACACCGGACACAGACACGCCGGACACAGACAGTGGTCAGTCCACACACTGGACACCGGCCACAGACAGGGGTCAGTCCACACACCGGACACCGACACACCGGACACAGACAGGGGTCAGTCCACACACTGGACACAGACACAGACAGGGGTCAGTCCACACACTGGACACCGGCCACAGACAGGGGTCAGTCCACACACCGGACACCGACACACCGGACACAGACAGGGGTCAGTCCACACACTGGACACAGACACACCGGACACAGACAGGGGTCAGTCCACACACCGGACACCGACACACCGGACACAGACAGGGGTCAGTCCACACACCGGACACCGGACACAGACAGGGGTCAGTCCACACACCGGACACCGACACACCGGACACAGACAGGGGTCAGTCCACACACTGGACACCGGCCACAGACAGGGGTCAGTCCACACACCGGACACCGACACACCGGACACAGACAGGGGTCAGTCCACACACTGGACACCGACACACCGGACACAGACAGGGGTCAGTCCACACACTGGACACAGACACAGACAGGGGTCAGTCCACACACCGGACACCGACACACCGGACACAGACAGGGGTCAGTCCACACACTGGACACCGACACACCAGACACAGACAGGGGTCAGTCCACACACTGGACACAGACACAGACAGGGGTCAGTCCACACACCGGACACCGGACACCGGACACAGACAGGGGTCAGTCCACACACCGGACACCGGACACCGGACACAGACAGGGGTCAGTCCACACACCGGACACAGACACACCGGACACAGACAGGGGTCAGTCCACACACCGGACACCGGCCACAGACAGGGGTCAGTCCACACACCGGACACCGACACACCGGACACAAACAGGGGTCAGTCCACACACCGGACACAGACACAGACAGGGGTCAGTCCACACACCGGACACCGGACACCGGACACAGACAGGGGTCAGTCCACACACCGGACACCGACACACCGGACACAGACAGGGGTCAGTCCACACACTGGACACCGACACACCAGACACAGACAGGGGTCAGTCCACACACTGGACACAGACACAGACAGGGGTCAGTCCACACACCGGACACCGGACACCGGACACCGGACACAGACAGGGGTCAGTCCGGACACCGGACACCGGCCACAGACAGGGGTCAGTCCACACACCGGACACAGACACACCGGACACAGACAGGGGTCAGTCCACACACTGGACACAGACACAGACAGGGGTCAGTCCACACACCGGACACCGGCCACAGACAGGGGTCAGTCCACACACCGGACACCGACACACCGGACACAAACAGGGGTCAGTCCACACACCGGACACAGACACAGACAGGGGTCAGTCCACACACCGGACACCGGACACCGGACACCGGACACCGGACACCGGACACCGGACACAGACAGGGGTCAGTCCGGACACCGGACACCGGCCACAGACAGGGGTCAGTCCACACACTGGACACCGGACACAGACAGGGGTCAGTCCACACACCGGACACCGACACACCGGACACAGACAGGGGTCAGTCCACACACTGGACACAGACACAGACAGGGGTCAGTCCACACACTGGACACCGGCCACAGACAGGGGTCAGTCCACACACCGGACACCGACACACCGGACACAGACAGGGGTCAGTCCACACACTGGACACAGACACACCGGACACAGACAGGGGTCAGTCCACACACCGGACACCGACACACCGGACACAGACAGGGGTCAGTCCACACACCGGACACCGGACACAGACAGGGGTCAGTCCACACACCGGACACCGACACACCGGACACAGACAGGGGTCAGTCCACACACTGGACACCGGCCACAGACAGGGGTCAGTCCACACACCGGACACCGACACACCGGACACAGACAGGGGTCAGTCCACACACTGGACACTGACACACCGGACACAGACAGGGGTCAGTCCACACACTGGACACAGACACAGACAGGGGTCAGTCCACACACCGGACACCGACACACCGGACACAGACAGGGGTCAGTCCACACACTGGACACCGACACACCAGACACAGACAGGGGTCAGTCCACACACTGGACACAGACACAGACAGGGGTCAGTCCACACACCGGACACCGGACACCGGACACAGACAGGGGTCAGTCCACACACCGGACACCGACACACCGGACACAGACAGGGGTCAGTCCACACACCGGACACAGACACACCGGACACAGACAGGGGTCAGTCCACACACTGGACACAGACACAGACAGGGGTCAGTCCACACACCGGACACCGGCCACAGACAGGGGTCAGTCCACACACCGGACACCGACACACCGGACACAAACAGGGGTCAGTCCACACACCGGACACAGACACAGACAGGGGTCAGTCCACACACCGGACACCGGCCACAGACACAGACAGGGGTCAGTCCACACACCGGACACCGGACACAGACAGGGGTCAGTCCACACACTGGACACAGACACAAACAGGGGTCAGTCCACACACCGGACACCGACACACCGGACACAGACAGGGGTCAGTCCACACACTGGACACAGACACAGACAGGGGTCAGTCCACACACTGGACACCGGCCACAGACAGGGGTCAGTCCACACACCGGACACCGACACACCGGACACAAACAGGGGTCAGTCCACACACCGGACACAGACACACCGGACACAGACAGGGGTCAGTCCACACACCGGACACCGACACACCGGACACAGACAGGGGTCAGTCCACACACTGGACACAGACACAGACAGGGGTCAGTCCACACACTGGACACCGGCCACAGACAGGGGTCAGTCCACACACCGGACACCGACACACCGGACACAGACAGGGGTCAGTCCACACACTGGACACAGACACACCGGACACAGACAGGGGTCAGTCCACACACCGGACACAGACAGGGGTCAGTCCACACACCGGACACCGACACAAACAGGGGTCAGTCCACACACCGGACACCGACACACCGGACACAGACAGGGGTCAGTCCACACACCGGACACAGACACAAACAGGGGTCAGTCCACACACCGGACACAGACACGCCGGACACAGACAGTGGTCAGTCCACACACTGGACACCGGCCACAGACAGGGGTCAGTCCACACACCGGACACCGACACACCGGACACAGACAGGGGTCAGTCCACACACTGGACACAGACACAGACAGGGGTCAGTCCACACACTGGACACCGGCCACAGACAGGGGTCAGTCCACACACCGGACACCGACACACCGGACACAGACAGGGGTCAGTCCACACACTGGACACAGACACACCGGACACAGACAGGGGTCAGTCCACACACCGGACACCGACACACCGGACACAGACAGGGGTCAGTCCACACACCGGACACCGGACACAGACAGGGGTCAGTCCACACACCGGACACCGACACACCGGACACAGACAGGGGTCAGTCCACACACTGGACACCGGCCACAGACAGGGGTCAGTCCACACACCGGACACCGACACACCGGACACAGACAGGGGTCAGTCCACACACTGGACACCAACACACCGGACACAGACAGGGGTCAGTCCACACACTGGACACAGACACAGACAGGGGTCAGTCCACACACCGGACACCGACACACCGGACACAGACAGGGGTCAGTCCACACACTGGACACCGACACACCAGACACAGACAGGGGTCAGTCCACACACTGGACACAGACACAGACAGGGGTCAGTCCACACACCGGACACCGGACACCGGACACAGACAGGGGTCAGTCCACACACCGGACACAGACACACCGGACACAGACAGGGGTCAGTCCACACACCGGACACAGACACACCGGACACAGACAGGGGTCAGTCCACACACTGGACACAGACACAGACAGGGGTCAGTCCACACACCGGACACCGGCCACAGACAGGGGTCAGTCCACACACCGGACACCGACACACCGGACACAAACAGGGGTCAGTCCACACACCGGACACAGACACAGACAGGGGTCAGTCCACACACCGGACACCGGACACCGGACACAGACAGGGGTCAGTCCACACACCGGACACCGACACACCGGACACAGACAGGGGTCAGTCCACACACTGGACACCGACACACCGGACACAGACAGGGGTCAGTCCACACACTGGACACCGACACACCAGACACAGACAGGGGTCAGTCCACACACTGGACACCGACACACCAGACACAGACAGGGGTCAGTCCACACACTGGACACAGACACAGACAGGGGTCAGTCCACACACCGGACACCGGACACCGGACACCGGACACCGGACACCGGACACCGGACACAGACAGGGGTCAGTCCGGACACCGGACACCGGCCACAGACAGGGGTCAGTCCGGACACCGGACACCGGCCACCGGACACAGACAGGGGTCAGTCCACACACCGGACACCGGCCACAGACAGGGGTCAGTCCACACACTGGACACCGACACACCGGACACAAACAGGGGTCAGTCCACACACCGGACACAGACACAGACAGGGGTCAGTCCACACACCGGACAACGGACACCGGACACAGACAGGGGTCAGTCCACACACCGGACACCGACACACCGGACACAGACAGGGGTCAGTCCACACACCGGACACCGACACACCGGACACAGACGGGTCAGTCCACACACCGGACACCGGCACACCGGACACAGACAGGGGTCAGTCCACACACCGGACACCGGACACAGACAGGGGTCAGTCCACACACCGGACACCGACACACCGGACACAGACAGGGGTCAGTCCACACACTGGACACAGACACAGACAGGGGTCAGTCCACACACTGGACACCGGCACAGCGGACAGGCTGGGGGCGGGGCACCTCGTTGAGGTAGTCCTCCAGGTCGGCCAGCAGGCGGATGTAGAAGCGGGGGACGCCCTCCTTGTCCACGATGGTCTTGGACTTGAGGAAGGCCTTGCAGAGCTGCTCGAACTCCTCCAGGCACTTGGCCATGTCGCGGATCTTCATCGCGTTGCGGATGGTCTTGATCAGGTTGGTCAGCTCCTCGAACCTGCGCCGGCATGGGGGAGGGGGGGGACACGGGGGTCAGGCTGCGTCACGGGGAAACGGACACGGGACCGAGGCCTACACACCCAGTCTGAGCCCAGAGAGAGAGAGATAGCAGGAGAGACAGAGGCTGAGGCAGCCTGAGGAACAGACAGTGAGCCTGTCTCTCAATAATAATAATACAGTGTGTGATCTCCTGTCCCAGCCTGAGGAACAGTGAGCCTGTCTCTCAATAATAATAATACAGTGTGTGATCTCCTGTCCCAGCCTGAGGAACAGACAGTGAGTCTGTCTCTCAATAATAATAATACAGTGTGTGATCTCCTGTCCCAGCCTGAAGAACAGACAGTGAGCCTGTCTCTCAATAATAATAATACAGTCTGTGATCTCCTGTCCCAGCCTGAGGAACAGACAGTGAGCCTGTCTCTCAATAATAATAATACAGTGTGTGATCTCCTGTCCCAGCCTGAGGAACAGACAGTGAGCCTGTCTCTCAATAATAATAATACAGTGTGTGATTTCCTGTCTCAGCCTGAGGAACAGACAGTGAGCCCGTCTCTCAATAATAATAATACAGTGTGTGATCTCCTGTCCCAGCCTGAGGAACAGACAGTGAGCCTGTCTCTCAATAATAATAATACAGTGTGTGATCTCCTGTCCCAGCCTGAGGAACAGACAGTGAGCCTGTCTCTCAAATATAATACAGTGTGTGATCTCCTGTCCCAGCCTGAGGAACAGTGAGCCCGTCTCTCAATAATAATAATACAGTGTGTGATCTCCTGTCCCAGCCTGAGGAACAGACAGTGAGCCTGTCTCTCAATAATAATAATACAGTGTGTGATCTCCTGTCCCAGCCTGAGGAACAGACAGTGAGCCTGTCTCTCAATAATAATAATACAGTGTGTGATCTCCTGTCCCAGCCCGAGGAACAGTGAGCCTGTCTCTCAATAATAATAATACAGTGTGTGATCTCCTGTCCCAGCCTGAGGAACAGACAGTGAGCCTGTCTCTCAATAATAATAATACAGTGTGTGATCTCCTGTCCCAGCCTGAGGAACAGTGAGCCTGTCTCTCAATAATAATAATACAGTGTGTGATCTCCTGTCCCAGCCTGAGGAACAGACAGTGAGCCCGTCTCTCAATAATAATAATACAGTGTGTGATCTCCTGTCCCAGCCTGAGGAACAGACAGTGAGCCTGTCTCTCAATAATAATAATACAGGTGTGATCTCCTGTCCCAGCCTGAGGAACAGACAGTGAGCCCGTCTCTCAATAATAATAATACAGTGTGTGATCTCCTGTCCCGGCCTGAGGAACAGACAGTGAGCCTGTCTCTCAATAATAATAATACAGTGTGTGATCTCCTGTCCCAGCCTGAGGAACAGACAGTGAGCCTGTCTCTCAATAATAATAATACAGTGTGTGATCTCCTGTCCCAGCCTGAGGAACAGTGAGCCTGTCTCTCAATAATAATAATACAGTGTGTGATCTCCTGTCCCAGCCTGAGGAACAGACAGTGAGCCTGTCTCTCAATAATAATAATACAGTGTGTGATCTCCTGTCCCAGCCTGAGGAACAGACAGTGAGCCTGTCTCTCAATAATAATAATACAGTGTGTGATCTCCTGTCCCAGCCTGAGGAACAGTGAGCCTGTCTCTCAATAATAATAATACAGTGTATGATCTCCTGTCCCAGCCTGAGGAACAGACAGTGAGCCCGTCTCTCAATAATAATAATACAGTGTGTGATCTCCTGTCCCAGCCTGAGGAACAGACAGTGAGCCTGTCTCTCAATAATAATAATACAGGTGTGATCTCCTGTCCCAGCCTGAGGAACAGTGAGCCTGTCTCTCAATAATAATAATACAGTGTGTGATCTCCTGTCCCAGCCTGAGGAACAGACAGTGAGCCTGTCTCTCAATAATAATAATACAGTGTGTGATCTCCTGTCCCAGCCTGAGGAACAGACAGTGAGCCTGTCTCTCAATAATAATAATACAGTGTGTGATCTCCTGTCCCAGCCTGAGGAACAGTGAGCCTGTCTCTCAATAATAATAATACAGTGTATGATCTCCTGTCCCAGCCTGAGGAACAGACAGTGAGCCCGTCTCTCAATAATAATAATACAGTGTGTGATCTCCTGTCCCAGCCTGAGGAACAGACAGTGAGCCTGTCTCTCAATAATAATAATACAGGTGTGATCTCCTGTCCCAGCCTGAGGAACAGACAGTGAGCCCGTCTCTCAATAATAATAATACAGTGTGTGATCTCCTGTCCCGGCCTGAGGAACAGACAGTGAGCCTGTCTCTCAATAATAATAATACAGTGTGTGATCTCCTGTCCCAGCCTGAGGAACAGACAGTGAGCCCGTCTCTTAATAATAATAATACAGTGTGTGATCTCCTGTCCCAGCCTGAGGAACAGACAGTGAGCCCATCTCTCAATAATAATAATAGTGTGTGATCTCCTGTCCCAGCCTGAGGAACAGACAGTGGGCCTGTCTCTCAATAATAATAATACAGTGTGTGATCTCCTGTCCCAGCCTGAGGAACAGACAGTGAGCCTGTCTCTCAATAATAATAATACAGTGTGTGATCTCCTGTCCCAGCCTGAGGAACAGACAGTGAGCCTGTCTCTCAATAATAATAATACAGTGTGTGATCTCCTGTCCCAGCCTGAGGAACAGTGAGCCTGTCTCTCAATAATAATAATACAGTGTGTGATCTCCTGTCCCAGCCTGAGGAACAGACAGTGAGCCTGTCTCTCAATAATAATAATACAGTGTGTTATCTCCTGTCCCAGCCTGAGGAACAGACAGTGAGCCCGTCTCTCAATAATAATAATACAGTGTGTGATCTCCTGTCCCAGCCTGAGGAACAGACAGTGGGCCTGTCTCTCAATAATAATAATACAGTGTGTGATCTCCTGTCCCAGCCTGAGGAACAGACAGTGAGCCTGTCTCTCAATAATAATAATACAGTGTGTGATCTCCTGTCCCAGCCTGAGGAACAGACAGTGAGCCTGTCTCTCAATAATAATAATACAGTGTGTGATCTCCTGTCCCAGCCTGAGGAACAGACCGTGAGCCTGTCTCTCAATAATAATAATAATACAGTGTGTGATCTCCTGTCCCAGCCTGAGGAACAGTGAGCCTGTCTCTCAATAATAATAATACAGTGTGTGATCTCCTGTCCCAGCCTGAGGAACAGTGAGCCTGTCTCTCAATAATAATAATAATACAGTGTGTGATCTCCTGTCCCAGCCTGAGGAACAGACAGTGAGCCCGTCTCTCAATAATAATAATACAGTGTGTGATCTCCTGTCCCAGCCTGAGGAACAGACAGTGAGCCCGTCTCTCAATAATAATAATACAGTGTGTGATCTCCTGTCCCAGCCTGAGGAACAGACAGTGAGCCCGTCTCTCAATAATAATAATACAGTGTGTGATCTCCTGTCCCAGTCTGAGGAACAGACAGTGAGCCCGTCTCTCAATAATAATAATACAGTGTGTGATCTCCTGTCCCAGTCTGAGGAACAGACAGTGGGCCTGTCTCTCAATAATAATAATACAGTGTGTGATCTCCTGTCCCAGCCTGAGGAACAGACAGTGAGCCTGTCTCTCAATAATAATAATACAGTGTGTGATCTCCTGTCCCAGCCTGAGAAACAGACAGTGAGCCTGTCTCTCAATAATTATAATACAGTGTGTGATCTCCTGTCTCAGCCTGAGGAACAGTGAGCCTGTCTCTCAATAATAATAATACAGTGTGTGATCTCCTGTCCCAGCCTGAGGAACAGACAGTGAGCCTGTCTCTCCATAATAATAATACAGTGTGTGATCTCCTGTCCCAGCCTGAGGAACAGACAGTGGGCCTGTCTCTCAATAATAATAATACAGTGTGTGATCTCCTGTCCCAACCTGAGGAACAGACAGTGAGCCTGTCTCTCAATAATAATAATACAGTGTGTGATCTCCTGTCCCAGCCTGAGGAACAGTGAGCCCGTCTCTCAATAATAATAATACAGTGTGTGATCTCCTGTCCCAGCCTGAGGAACAGACAGTGAGCCTGTCTCTCAATAATAATAATACAGTGTGTGATCTCCTGTCCCAGCCTGAGGAACAGACAGTGAGCCTGTCTCTCAATAATAATAATACAGTGTGTGATCTCCTGTCCCAGCCCGAGGAACAGTGAGCCTGTCTCTCAATAATAATAATACAGTGTGTGATCTCCTGTCCCAGCCTGAGGAACAGACAGTGAGCCTGTCTCTCAATAATAATAATACAGTGTGTGATCTCCTGTCCCAGCCTGAGGAACAGTGAGCCTGTCTCTCAATAATAATAATACAGTGTGTGATCTCCTGTCCCAGCCTGAGGAACAGACAGTGAGCCCGTCTCTCAATAATAATAATACAGTGTGTGATCTCCTGTCCCAGCCTGAGGAACAGACAGTGAGCCTGTCTCTCAATAATAATAATACAGGTGTGATCTCCTGTCCCAGCCTGAGGAACAGACAGTGAGCCCGTCTCTCAATAATAATAATACAGTGTGTGATCTCCTGTCCCGGCCTGAGGAACAGACAGTGAGCCTGTCTCTCAATAATAATAATACAGTGTGTGATCTCCTGTCCCAGCCTGAGGAACAGACAGTGAGCCTGTCTCTCAATAATAATAATACAGTGTGTGATCTCCTGTCCCAGCCTGAGGAACAGTGAGCCTGTCTCTCAATAATAATAATACAGTGTGTGATCTCCTGTCCCAGCCTGAGGAACAGACAGTGAGCCTGTCTCTCAATAATAATAATACAGTGTGTGATCTCCTGTCCCAGCCTGAGGAACAGACAGTGAGCCTGTCTCTCAATAATAATAATACAGTGTGTGATCTCCTGTCCCAGCCTGAGGAACAGTGAGCCTGTCTCTCAATAATAATAATACAGTGTATGATCTCCTGTCCCAGCCTGAGGAACAGACAGTGAGCCCGTCTCTCAATAATAATAATACAGTGTGTGATCTCCTGTCCCAGCCTGAGGAACAGACAGTGAGCCTGTCTCTCAATAATAATAATACAGGTGTGATCTCCTGTCCCAGCCTGAGGAACAGTGAGCCTGTCTCTCAATAATAATAATACAGTGTGTGATCTCCTGTCCCAGCCTGAGGAACAGACAGTGAGCCTGTCTCTCAATAATAATAATACAGTGTGTGATCTCCTGTCCCAGCCTGAGGAACAGACAGTGAGCCTGTCTCTCAATAATAATAATACAGTGTGTGATCTCCTGTCCCAGCCTGAGGAACAGTGAGCCTGTCTCTCAATAATAATAATACAGTGTATGATCTCCTGTCCCAGCCTGAGGAACAGACAGTGAGCCCGTCTCTCAATAATAATAATACAGTGTGTGATCTCCTGTCCCAGCCTGAGGAACAGACAGTGAGCCTGTCTCTCAATAATAATAATACAGGTGTGATCTCCTGTCCCAGCCTGAGGAACAGACAGTGAGCCCGTCTCTCAATAATAATAATACAGTGTGTGATCTCCTGTCCCGGCCTGAGGAACAGACAGTGAGCCTGTCTCTCAATAATAATAATACAGTGTGTGATCTCCTGTCCCAGCCTGAGGAACAGACAGTGAGCCCGTCTCTTAATAATAATAATACAGTGTGTGATCTCCTGTCCCAGCCTGAGGAACAGACAGTGAGCCCATCTCTCAATAATAATAATAGTGTGTGATCTCCTGTCCCAGCCTGAGGAACAGACAGTGGGCCTGTCTCTCAATAATAATAATACAGTGTGTGATCTCCTGTCCCAGCCTGAGGAACAGACAGTGAGCCTGTCTCTCAATAATAATAATACAGTGTGTGATCTCCTGTCCCAGCCTGAGGAACAGACAGTGAGCCTGTCTCTCAATAATAATAATACAGTGTGTGATCTCCTGTCCCAGCCTGAGGAACAGTGAGCCTGTCTCTCAATAATAATAATACAGTGTGTGATCTCCTGTCCCAGCCTGAGGAACAGACAGTGAGCCTGTCTCTCAATAATAATAATACAGTGTGTTATCTCCTGTCCCAGCCTGAGGAACAGACAGTGAGCCCGTCTCTCAATAATAATAATACAGTGTGTGATCTCCTGTCCCAGCCTGAGGAACAGACAGTGGGCCTGTCTCTCAATAATAATAATACAGTGTGTGATCTCCTGTCCCAGCCTGAGGAACAGACAGTGAGCCTGTCTCTCAATAATAATAATACAGTGTGTGATCTCCTGTCCCAGCCTGAGGAACAGACAGTGAGCCTGTCTCTCAATAATAATAATACAGTGTGTGATCTCCTGTCCCAGCCTGAGGAACAGACCGTGAGCCTGTCTCTCAATAATAATAATAATACAGTGTGTGATCTCCTGTCCCAGCCTGAGGAACAGTGAGCCTGTCTCTCAATAATAATAATACAGTGTGTGATCTCCTGTCCCAGCCTGAGGAACAGTGAGCCTGTCTCTCAATAATAATAATAATACAGTGTGTGATCTCCTGTCCCAGCCTGAGGAACAGACAGTGAGCCCGTCTCTCAATAATAATAATACAGTGTGTGATCTCCTGTCCCAGCCTGAGGAACAGACAGTGAGCCCGTCTCTCAATAATAATAATACAGTGTGTGATCTCCTGTCCCAGCCTGAGGAACAGACAGTGAGCCCGTCTCTCAATAATAATAATACAGTGTGTGATCTCCTGTCCCAGTCTGAGGAACAGACAGTGAGCCCGTCTCTCAATAATAATAATACAGTGTGTGATCTCCTGTCCCAGTCTGAGGAACAGACAGTGGGCCTGTCTCTCAATAATAATAATACAGTGTGTGATCTCCTGTCCCAGCCTGAGGAACAGACAGTGAGCCTGTCTCTCAATAATAATAATACAGTGTGTGATCTCCTGTCCCAGCCTGAGAAACAGACAGTGAGCCTGTCTCTCAATAATTATAATACAGTGTGTGATCTCCTGTCTCAGCCTGAGGAACAGTGAGCCTGTCTCTCAATAATAATAATACAGTGTGTGATCTCCTGTCCCAGCCTGAGGAACAGACAGTGAGCCTGTCTCTCCATAATAATAATACAGTGTGTGATCTCCTGTCCCAGCCTGAGGAACAGACAGTGGGCCTGTCTCTCAATAATAATAATACAGTGTGTGATCTCCTGTCCCAACCTGAGGAACAGACAGTGAGCCTGTCTCTCAATAATAATAATACAGTGTGTGATCTCCTGTCCCAGCCTGAGGAACAGACAGTGAGCCTGTCTCTCAATAATAATAATACAGTGTGTGATCTCCTGTCCCAGCCTGAGGAACAGTGAGCCTGTCTCTCAATAATAATAATACAGTGTGTGATCTCCTGTCCCAGCTTGAGGAACAGTGAGCCTGTCTCTCAATAATAATAATACAGTGTGTGATCTCCTGTCCCAACCTGAGGAACAGACAGTGAGCCTGTCTCTCAATAATAATAATACAGTGTGTGATCTCCTGTCCCAGCCTGAGGAACAGACAGTGAGCCTGTCTCTCAAT
Organism: Atractosteus spatula; assembly: GCF_055471065.1. Lineage (NCBI taxonomy): Eukaryota > Metazoa > Chordata > Actinopteri > Semionotiformes > Lepisosteidae > Atractosteus > Atractosteus spatula. The sequence continues at coordinate 10,457,203 of NC_142710.1, read as the reverse complement.
AATAATAATACAGTGTGTGATCTCCTGTCCCAGCCTGAGGAACAGTGAGCCTGTCTCTCAATAATAATAATACAGTGTGTGATCTCCTGTCCCAGCCTGAGGAACAGACAGTGAGCCTGTCTCTCAATAATAATAATACAGTGTGTGATCTCCTGTCCCAGCCTGAGGAACAGTGAGCCTGTCTCTCAATAATAATAATACAGTGTGTGATCTCCTGTCCCAGCTTGAGGAACAGTGAGCCTGTCTCTCAATAATAATAATACAGTGTGTGATCTCCTGTCCCAGCCTGAGGAACAGTGAGCCTGTCTCTCAATAATGCTCCATATGTCTATATGTAAATATTTTATGATTGTGCCTTTATTGTAAACGCCTGTAAGTGTCTGGTGATTTTTGTTTTATGTTAATGGTATTTGTTTTGCTTTGGCAACACTCATTTTACTCATTGGTCATGCTAATAAAACACCTCGAATTGAAACTGACTGAGGTGGAGAGAGACAGGGACTGAGGAGGCTCGTCGAGGAGGAGAGACGGGGACAGAGAGAGGGAGGGAGACTGACCTCTTGTCCTTGGCACTGCGCACCACCCTCTTCGTGTCCTCCTCATCGTCACTGAGCAAGAGAGACCTGGGCAGGGACAGACAGACGTCAACAGATCAGGACTGAGCGCAGGAAGGCAGGGAGACAGCGAGCGAGACGATGAGACAGGCAGGCAGACAGGGAGATGATGAGACAGACAGGCAGGCAGACAGACAGACAGACAGCACAGCCCCACAGCAGGCGGACAGGGAGATGATGAGACAGGATGATGATGAGACAGAAAGACAGGCATACAGACAGCACAGCCGGCGGACAGGGAGATGATGAGACAGACAGGCAGGCAGGCAGGCAGGGAGATGATGAGACAGACAGGCAGGCAGGCAGGCAGACAGGCAGGCAGGCAGCACAGCCCCACAGCTGGCGGACAGGGAGATGTTGAGACAGACGGGCAGGCAGGGAGATGATGAGACAGACAGGCAGGCAGACAGACAGACAGCACAGCCCCACAGCAGGCGGACAGGGAGATGATGAGACAGGATGATGATAAGACAGAAAGACAGGCATACAGACAGCACAGCCGGCGGACAGGGAGATGATGAGACAGACAGGCAGGCAGGCAGGGAGATGATGAGACAGACAGGCAGGCAGGCAGGCAGGCAGACAGGCAGGCAGGCAGCACAGCCCCACAGCTGGCGGACAGGGAGATGTTGAGACAGACGGGCAGGCAGGGAGATGATGAGACAGACAGGCAGGCAGACAGACAGACAGACAGCACAGCCCCACAGCAGGCGGACAGGGAGATGATGAGACAGGATGATGATAAGACAGAAAGACAGGCATACAGACAGCACAGCCGGCGGACAGGGAGATGATGAGACAGACAGGCAGGCAGGCAGGGAGATGATGAGACAGACAGGCAGGCAGGCAGGCAGGCAGGCAGCACAGCCCCACAGCTGGCGGACAGGGAGACGATGAGACAGACAGACAGACGGGCAGGGAGACGATGAGACAGGCAGGCGGACAGGGAGATGATGAGACAGGCAGGCGGACAGGGAGATGATGAGACAGACGGGCAGGCAGGGAGATGATGAGACAGACGGGCAGGCGGACAGGGAGATGATGAGACAGACGGGCGGACAGGGAGATGATGAGACAGACGGGCGGACAGGGAGATGATGAGACAGACGGGCAGGCAGGCAGGCAGACAGCACAGCCCCACAGCAGGCATACAGGGAGATGATGAGACAGACAGACGGGCAGGCAGGGAGATGGCGAGACAGGCAGCACAGCCCCACGGCCGGAGGACAGACTCACTGCTTGGCGTAGGTGCTGCCGGTGGGCTTGGGGGCGATCTCGTCCCCGGAGGACGACTCTTCGGACTCGCTGTCGGAGCCGGTGGCAAAGAACCGAGACATGGTCTTGTGCTGACAGACCTGAGACAGGCAGACAGAGAGAGAGAGACAGGGGGTTAAACTGACCGCCTCAAACCCGGGCCTGTCCCAGGCCAGCAGACCCACCCGGGCCCGGGCCCAAGGCCACGCCACGCCACGCCACGCCACGCGGCGCCTGTCCCCCGGCTCCTTCTCCTTTTGTCTTTTTCCTTTAAGAAAATCAGTTGATCTGCACGCAGGTCTCGGCCAGGCCGCAGCGGCCGGCCGCCCGCCCGGGTCCCCACGCACACGCCGGCCCGGGTCCCCACGCACACGCCGGCCCGGGTCCGTCACTCGTGGAAACCGAGCCCCTCGGCCATCGGCCGTTTCTCTCCGCGGGACGCCTCTCACCCGTATCCGAGTGAAACGATCGTCTTTCCTCGCTTATCCGTCGGTTCGGCGGCGATTTCAGATCCAGTTCGGCTCCTCTGTGTATCTGAACGCAACGGCGTGTAGCGCAGCGCCTCGAGAACTCCAACAGGAAAAGGAAGTGCGGGGGCCCCCCCTCGTGAGCGCGCTCGGTGCATTCTGGGAGATGTAGTTTTCCTCCCTGCCGGTTTTGTAGTCTATCGATCAACAGGAGATGCGGTCGGTAAGGGGCGCTGGTGTCGTGACGGTGTTAGACTGTCCTGTCGACCATTGACTGTGTAATTCTTCAAACGCGTGATGATCACTTTCAGAAATGAGAAAACAGCCCATATCCAGCCCCGGGTTAGTTTTGATTCCCGTACTCTGTTGTGTAGTAATCTCGTTCTGACAGCTGCTCCTGTCGAATTCGATATATAATTGTACTGATGGGAACTATAATAATAGTTATTATTGTCATGAGCTTAATTTTAATTATACGGAGTGACTTTAAAAGATATTTCTCGAAGCGCTTTACAACAAGCAGATAGTTAACAAGGAAATGAAAACCAGGGTTCAGAAGGCCGTACAGAGAGAGAATAGCGCTTTGTCCTGTATACGGCCTGGAACCGTGCGCAAAGGCAGCTTTAAAAGTGCACTCGAGCAGGAAGCGAACACCGAGAGAAGGCAGGATCGGCCCAGTTAAACACAAAGCTGCCGGTAGCGGCCCGCCCGGCCCGGTTAAACACGAGGGCTCCGAGCGCAGGCTGGGGGGCTCTCTGATACCCCCGGGGATACAGATCCTGGGCTTCGGGGCGCAGCAGGAGACGTCCACACTCTGGGGGTGACAGGACAGTCTTGGGGGACAGACAGGAGAGCAGAATTAGACGATGTGGAAGAGCTCAGGCTGGGGGGCTCTCTGATACCCCTGTACCTGGGGATACAGCTCCTGAGTGTTGGGGCGCAACAGGAGAAGTCCACACTCTGGGGGTGACAGGGCAGTCTTGGGGGACAGACAGGAGAGCAGAATTAGACGATGTGGAAGAGCTCAGGCTGGGGGGCTCTCTGATACCCCTGTACCTGGGGATACAGCTCCTGAGTGTTGGGGCGCAACAGGAGAAGTCCACACTCTGGGGGTGACAGGGCAGTCTTGGGGGACAGACAGGAGAGCAGAATTAGACGATGTGGAAGAGCTCAGGCTGGGGGGCTCTCTGATACCCCTGTACCTGGGGATACAGCTCCTGAGTGTTGGGGCGCAACAGGAGAAGTCCACACTCTGGGGGTGACAGGGCAGTCTTGGGGGACAGACAGGAGAGCAGAATTAGACGATGTGGAAGAGCTCAGGCTGGGGGGCTCTCTGACACCCCTGGGGATACAGCTCCTGAGTGTTGGGGTGCAGCAGGAGAAGCCCCTGTCACCCCCAGCGTGTCGACAGTCTTGGGGGACAGACAGGAGAGCAGAATTAGACGATGTGGAAGAGCTCAGGCTGGGGGGCTCTCTGACACCCCTGGGGATACAGCTCCTGAGTGTTGGGGTGCAGCAGGAGAAGCCCCTGTCACCCCCAGAGTGAAGACGTCGATAAGTAATCGATAACCCAGCCAAACATGACCCGAAAAAAAACAAACAAAAGCCAGCCAATTTATATATATATGCATATATCCCACAGTTTCACATTTCAAGACCAGACCGTACCTGTCTCCAGACCTGGAGCAGACGGGGTTGTTGTACCGGCTGTTGGAACTGAACTTTGAAACGGACGAGTCTGAAACAAGCGGGTCGGATTGGTGGAAAAGGCTGTCACTCATTGACAGTAAGCCAACCAGAGCCCTTGTGGAGGGCGGGGAGGTGGGACTTCCTCTGTATGCCAGCTGTTCAGTATCCGCACATCCGGTGTTCTTCATCAGGCATTTTTTGTGTTTCACAGCTGAAACGTTGCGTCTTCTCTCTTCTCCTTTCAGCGGGGAATAAACCTGCCACGTGTTCCTTTGCAGCCCACGCCTGCTGACCCACCGGAACCACTATTTTCCCCCAATGCCCAACAGTAGAACAGGGCTGTTGAGCAGCGCTGTGTTTTGAAGGCTGCTCTGTCCGGCGGGCTGGAGCCGCGCAGAGCGGGAGGGCGACGAGACCAGACACCGCGTCGGTACAAAAGAGTTTATTAAACAGAAGACAGAAGACAGAAGACGGAAGAGCTGGTTCACAGGCACCAGCGTTGTGCAATTCAAAAAGGGCAGCAAAATAATAGCGGAGCTCGACCAGCGCTCTCCCCAACTCCCCACAGCCCCCCGATCCGCACCAGCAGGGGTCCCCACAGCCCCCCGATCCGCACCAGCAGGGGTCCCCACAGCCCCCCGATCCGCACCAGCAGGGGTCCCCACAGCCCCAGAGGGGGGGCAGCAGGGGTCCCCACAGCCCCCCGATCCGCACCAGCAGGGGTCCCCACAGCCCCAGACAGGGGGGCAGCAGGGGTCCCCACAGCCCCCCGATCCGCACCAGCAGGGGTCCCCACAGCCCCAGACAGGGGGGCAGCAGGGGGTCCCCACAGCCCCCCGATCCGCACCAGCAGGGGGTCCCCACAGCCCCAGACAGGGGGGCAGCAGGGGGTCCCCACAGCCCCCCGATCCGCACCAGCAGGGGGCCCCCACAGCCCCAGAGGGGGGGCAGCAGGGGTCCCCACAGCCCCAGAGGGGAGCAGTAGGGGTCCCCACAGCCCCAGAGGGGGAGCAGCAGGGGTCCCCACAGCCCCAGAGGGGAGCAGTAGGGTTCCCCACAGCCCCAGAGGGGGAACAGGAGGGATCCCCACAGCCCCAGAGGGGGAGCAGCAGGGGGTCCCCACAGCCCCAGAGGGGGAGCAGCAGGGGTCCCCACAGCCTGAGAGGGGGAGCAGCAGGGGATCCCCAAAGCCCCAGAGGGGGAGCAGCAGGGGTCCCCACAGCCCCAGAGGGGGAACAGGAGGGGATCCCCACAGCCCCAGAGGGGGAGCAGCAGGGGTCCCCACAGCCCCAGAGGGGGAGCAGCAGGGGATCCCCACAGCCCCAGGCATCCCCTGCTGCCCCCCCTCTGGGGCTGTGGGGACCCCTGCTGGTGCGGATCGGGGGGCTGTGGGGACCCCTGCTGGTGCGGATCGGGGGGCTGTGGGGACCCCCTGCTGCCCCCCTGTCTGGGGCTGTGGGGACCCCTGCTGGTGCGGATCGGGGGGGCTGTGGGGACCCCTGCTGGTGCGGATCGGGGGGCAGCAGGGGTCCCCACAGCCCCAGAGGGGGGGCAGCAGGGGTCCCCACAGCCCCAGACAGGGGGGCAGCAGGGGGTCCCCACAGCCCCCCGATCCGCACCAGCAGGGGTCCCCACAGCCCCCCCGATCCGCACCAGCAGGGGTCCCCACAGCCCCAGAGGGGGGGCAGCAGGGGTCCCCACAGCCCCAGACAGGGGGGCAGCAGGGGGTCCCCACAGCCCCCCGATCCGCACCAGCAGGGGTCCCCACAGCCCCCCGATCCGCACCAGCAGGGGTCCCCACAGCCCCAGAGGGGGGGCAGCAGGGGTCCCCACAGCCCCAGACAGGGGGGCAGCAGGGGGTCCCCACAGCCCCCCGATCCGCACCAGCAGGGGTCCCCACAGCCCCAGAGGGGGGGCAGCAGGGGGTCCCCACAGCCCCAGAGGGGGGGCAGCAGGGGGTCCCCACAGCCCCAGAGGGGGAGCAGCAGGGGCCCCCACAGCCCCAGAGGGGGAGCAGCAGGGGATCCCCACAGCCCCAGAGGGGAGCAGCAGGGGTCCCCACAGCCCCAGAGGGGGAGCAGCAGGGGATCCCCACAGCCCCAGAGGGGGAGCAGCAAGGGGTCCCCACAGCCCCAGAGGGGGAACAGGAGGGGTCCCCACAGCCCCAGAGGGGGAACAGGAGGGGATCCCCACAGCCCCAGAGGGGGAGCAGCAGGGGTCCCCACAGCCCCAGAGGGGGAACAGGAGGGGTCCCCACAGCCCCAGAGGGGGAGCAGCAAGGGGTCCCCACAGCCCCAGAGGGGGAGCAGCAAGGGGATCCCCACAGCCCCAGAGGGGGAACAGGAGGGGTCCCCACAGCCCCAGAGGGGGAGCAGCAGGGGGTGAAAGTCGCTGCAGTAGCACCAGGGGCAGTTCTCCGTGGGCGCCCACACAGCGGCTGACACTGGGGCCACGGCAGGTGTGGAGGGGCCCCAGGGCACCTGGGGAGGAGGCTGGTCCTGATGCACAAGAAGAATATAGTTTCACAGCACGTGAACTACAAGCAGCATCTAAACATGTAAACAAGCTGCGTAAAAGCCATCAAATCCAATAGTGGGGTTCCAGCCGAACTCAGAAAATCCATCTGAAACCCAGCAGCGGGACTGAAGACAGAGAGCAGCACCCGCAGGCACACAGCACGAACACACAAGTTCACAAACTCTGTCCATGAGGTACGCGGGCCAGGCCAGAGGTCCCGGGTCCAGACCGCGCGGACTGGAGCAGCGCCTGCAGCCGGGTCAGGCCCGTGCCCGTGGGTCCGGTCCCGGTCCCCCGCAGACAGCGCCGCGCCGCGGAGACCAGGGCGGCCGAGACCCCCAGGGGCAGCAGGCAGCCGAGCGCCCAGTAGGGCCACCTGCCCCTGCCCGGCGGGGGGCGCCCGGTCGCGGGCGGCGAGCTGGTCCAGCTCTGCGCCTCGCCGGCGGGCCCGGTCACCCTCAGCAGGAAGGAGCACTGGGTCCGGCCCGCGGGGCCCACAGCAGCGCAGAGGTACCGGCCGGCGTCGTCGGGCCGCAGCCCGGACAGCTGCAGCGCGCAGACGCCCAGCGCGGGCTGGGACAGCGCCGTGCGGCCCCGGTACCGCGGGTCCTGGCGGGCCGGCCGGTCGGCGCCCCCCGCGCGCCGGTGCAGCACGGCGCCCGTGTCCCGGCGCCGGCAGGTCAGGTCCAGCCCCCCCGCCGGGCCCGGGCACGGGCAGCGCAGCCACACCAGGCCGCCCGCCGGCGCCGCCAGCGCGGGCTCGGGCCCGGGGGTGCTGGGGCCCGCCCAGCCCAGACTGGCCAGCAGGGGGAGCAGCAGCAGGGTCCCGGGGCCACAGGCAGCAGGAGGGACGGACTGCAGAGACATCACCCTGCCCTGTATAACACACACACAGAGAGAGAGAGACAGGTCAATACACACACACTGACTGGACACTCCAGTACATTAACACTGCACTGAGAGAGAGAGAGGGGTTCATACAGACACACTGACTGGACACTCCAGTACATTAACACTGCACTGAGAGAGAGAGGGGTTAATACACACACACTGACTGGACACTCCAGTACATTAACACTGCACTGAGAGAGAGAGGGGTTAATACACACACACTGACTGGACACTCCAGTACATTAACACTGCACTGAGAGAGAGAGGGGTTCATACACACACACTGACTGGACACTCCAGTACATTAACACTGCACTGAGAGAGAGAGGGGTTAATACACACACACTGACTGGACACTCCAGTACATTAACACTGCACTGAGAGAGAGAGAGGGGTTAATACACACACACTGACTGGACACTCCAGTACATGAACACTGCACTGAGAGAGAGAGAGGGGTTAATACAGACACACTGACTGGACACTCCAGTACATTAACACTGCACTGAGAGAGAGAGAGAGGGGTTAATACAGACACACTGACTGGACACTCCAGTACATCAACACTGCACTGAGAGAGAGAGGGGTTAATACACACACACTGACTGGACACTCCAGTACATTAACACTGCACTGAGAGAGAGAGGGGTTAATACAGACACACTGACTGGACACTCCAGTACATTAACACTGCACTGAGAGAGAGAGGGGTTAATACAGACACACCGACTGGACACTCCAGTACATTAACACTGCACTGAGAGAGAGAGGGGTTAATACACACACACCGACTGGACACTCCAGTACATTAACACTGCACTGAGAGAGAGAGGGGTTAATACACACACACTGACTGGACACTCCAGTACATTAACACTGCACTGAGAGAGAGGGGGGTTAATACACACACAATGACTGGACACTCCAGTACATTAACACTGCACTGAGAGAGAGAGGGGTTAATACACACACACTGACTGGACACTCCAGTACATTAACACTGCACTGAGAGAGAGGGGGGTTAATACACACACAATGACTGGACACTCCAGTACATTAACACTGCACTGAGAGAGAGAGGGGTTAATACACACACACTGACTGGACACTCCAGTACATTAACACTGCACTGAGAGAGAGAGAGGGGTTAATACACACACACTGACTGGACACTCCAGTACATTAACACTGCACTGAGAGAGAGAGGGGTTAATACAGACACACTGACTGGACACTCCAGTACATTAACACTGCACTGAGAGAGAGAGGGGTTAATACACACACACTGACTGGACACTCCAGTACATCAACACTGCACTGAGAGAGAGAGGGGTTAATACAGACACACTGACTGGACACTCCAGTACATTAACACTGCACTGAGAGAGAGAGAGGGGTTAATACACACACACTGACTGGACACTCCAGTACATTAACACTGCACTGAGAGAGAGAGGGGTTAATACACACACACTGACTGGACACTCCAGTACATTAACACTGCACTGAGAGAGAGAGGGGTTCATACAGACACACTGACTGGACACTCCAGTACATTAACACTGCACTGAGAGAGAGGGGTTCATACAGAGACACTGACTGGACACTCCAGTACATTAACACTGCACTGAGAGAGAGAGGGGTTTATACACACACACTGACTGGACACTCCAGTACATCAACACTGCACTGAGAGAGAGAGGGGTTAATACACACACACTGACTGGACACTCCAGTACATGAACACTGCACTGAGAGAGAGAGGGGTTAATACACACACACTGACTGGACACTCCAGTACATTAACACTGCACTGAGAGAGAGAGAGGGGTTAATACACACACACTGACTGGACACTCCAGTACATTAACACTGCACTGAGAGAGAGAGGGGTTAATACAGACACACTGACTGGACACTCCAGTACATTAACACTGCACTGAGAGAGAGAGGGGTTAATACACACACACTGACTGGACACTCCAGTACATCAACACTGCACTGAGAGAGAGAGGGGTTAATACAGACACACTGACTGGACACTCCAGTACATTAACACTGCACTGAGAGAGAGAGAGGGGTTAATACACACACACTGACTGGACACTCCAGTACATTAACACTGCACTGAGAGAGAGAGGGGTTAATACACACACACTGACTGGACACTCCAGTACATTAACACTGCACTGAGAGAGAGAGGGGTTCATACAGACACACTGACTGGACACTCCAGTACATTAACACTGCACTGAGAGAGAGGGGTTCATACAGAGACACTGACTGGACACTCCAGTACATTAACACTGCACTGAGAGAGAGAGAGGGGTTAATACAGACACACTGACTGGACACTCCAGTACATTAACACTGCACTGAGAGAGAGAGGGGTTAATACAGACACACTGACTGGACACTCCAGTACATTAACACTGCACTGAGAGAGAGGGGGGTTAATACACACACACTGACTGGACACTCCAGTACATTAACACTGCACTGAGAGAGAGAGGGGTTAATACAGACACACTGACTGGACACTCCAGTACATTAACACTGCACTGAGAGAGAGGGGTTAATACACACACACTGACTGGACACTCCAGTACATTAACACTGCACTGAGAGAGAGGGGGGTTAATACAGACACACTGACTGGACACTCCAGTACATTAACACTGCACTGAGAGAGAGGGGTTCATACACACACACTGACTGGACACTCCAGTACATTAACACTGCACTGAGAGAGAGAGGGGTTAATACAGACACACTGACTGGACACTCCAGTGACAGATGTATCAGAATTAAACCCCTTCGGCGTTAGGAAACTCGCATCGAGAATCACACATCTGGAAAGACCCGTGATTTCGGCTCGTCGCAGACACGGGGGGGCACGACTCGAGCTGTTGTACAGTACAGGAGCTCCTGGAGAGACTTTCCCCCCCAGAAGGAGACGATGCTACATCCCGCAGTTTGACAGTTTGACTGCCAGACCCGGAAGGACCGGGCACCGCTGGGCACCGCTGAGCTAGCGCGACAGGATCTCGCGTGACAGCGACACTGGGGTTGTGTACACGCAGCGCCGGCCATCTCCTCTCACACGCATTCCGCTTTTCTCCGTGGGCCGAGTGAATCACAGCACTTTCACGTCCACTGGGGGGACCCCCCCCCGCGCCCTCGTCTGTGCGAAGTGCGTTTTCTGTCCTGGTTTTAAAACGTAAACGTCACAAGTCCAGGGGTCTGCCGCCATGTCATCCTGGAGGAGAGCTCTGCCCCCCCCACCCGTGCGCGCTCCGGCTCCCACTTCCGCGCACGAACCGCGCCCCAAACTTTCCTCCAGGACGCGGTCAAAGCGCGCTGTTCTGTGAACACACACACGCACACACACGCACACAGTCCGCTCTGACCTGTGTCCTGCGGTCGCTCTGACGCTCATGATGGCGAGCCCTGCGGTCTTCGTTAATTGGGTCATTAATTGGGCAGCGGAGGTCGCGACGCGGGTAGGAGCCCCCAGACTCCGCCGCCGCCAGCAGGGGCCGCGCGCGCTCCGGCCCCAGCGGCCGGGCGGAGGTGACGTCAGACGGGGGGCGTGGCCGCCCCTCACGGACGGGACAGGAGGCACGACTGCGCACAGAGGGGGGTGGGAGGGGGGAACAAGCTGCCCAGCCTTGTTTGTGAAGCCGGTTACCCTGACTTCTCTCAGGACACAGCTGGATAATAATAATAATAACTCTATTTTATATAGCGCCTTTAAAGGTGGCTTCTCAAAGCGCTTTACAGAATGACAACAATAATAAATAAGAAGACTACACCAGATAAGACACAATGACAACACACAGGGGAGACCGGGGAGGGGCGCACAGAGGGGTGAGGAACGAGACCAGGTCAGTACAGACTCTTCTCGAGGAGGAGGTTGGAGTCTGGATCTGAAGGAGGCTCTCTGATGTCCTCGGGCAGAGAGAGTCCCAGAGCTTGGGGGCGCAGCAGGAGAAGGCCCTGTCACCCCTAGAGTGCAGACGGGCTTGGGGGACAGACAGGAGAGCAGAGTCAGAGGAGCGAAGGTTGTGAGGTGGGGAGGAGGGCGATAGTAGCTCAGACAGGTACTGAGGTGGAGAGCCATGCAGAGTCTTATAGGTGAGCAGGAGGATTTTAAAGTCCACACGGAATTTGACTGGAAGCCAGTGCAGGGACTCCAGGACAGGAGTGATGTGATCACTTGCACTAGACCTGGTCAGGATCCTGGCTGCCGAATTGTGGACAGACTGCAGTTTGTTCAGGGTAAATTTAGATACCCTGAGCGAGTAGAGCATTACAGCAGTCAATTCGAGAGAACACAAATGTGCTGATCAGCTTTTCAGCCACAGTTAGCGATAACACAGGGCGTAGTCTAGCGAGATTTCGGAGGTGAAAGAAAGATGTTTTGACAGTCTGCTGCACATGTGGGTCGCATGTTAAGCAAGAATCAAATGTCAGCCCAAGGTTTTTCAGTTTAGACTGAAGCTCAAGTACAGGACCATCTACAGACAGGGTTACAGGACTGGCTTCACGAGGTCGATGGGGGGTACCAATAAGCATGACTTCAGTCTTGTCGCAGTTAAGATGAAGGAAGTTTTGAGTCATACACGTTTTTATGTCAGCAATGCAATTAGATAGAATAGAATGGATGAGACACTCCAGTCAGGACAGGAGACACTACTGTACACAGAGAGGGGTAGGAGTGGGGAACAAGCTGATACCCTGACTTCTCTCAGCACACAGCTGGGTGAGACACTCCAGTCAGGACAGGAGGCTCTACTGTACACAGAGAGGGGTGGGAGTGGGGAACAAGCTGCCCAGCCATAGTGTTGAAGCTGATACCCTGAAATAGCTGCCCGGGACACTCTGACAATTATGTTACTAACTAATGTGTGTGTGGTGTTTAGTTGTGTGCAGAGTGTGTGTGGGTAGTACAGAAAACTCCAACAGTCTCTCAGTCTCTCTAACTGGCTCAGACCAATGAGGCCGACTTCCTGCAATCGGACAACACTTAACACACACCTACACACTCACACACACCTGCACACTGATACACTCACACAACTACACACACACACACCTGCACACTGATACACTCACACACCTGCACACATTTACACTCACACAACTACACACTCACACACACCTGCACACTGATACACTCACACAACTGCACAGTGATACACTCACACAACTACACACTCACACCTGCACACTGATACTCACACAACTACACACTCACAAACACCTGCACACTGATACACTCACACAACTACACATTCACACACACCTGCACACTGATACACTCACACAACTGCACACTGATACAATCACACAACAACACACTCACAAACATCTGCACACTGATACACTCACACAACTACACACTCACACACACCTGCACACTCACACACAACTGCACACTGACACACTCACACACAACTACACATTCATACACATACACACCTGCACACTGACATTCTCATACACAGCTACACACACACAACTACATACTCACAAACAACTGCACACTGATACACTCACACACAACTGCACACTGATACACTCACACACACAACTACACACTCACACACAACTGCACAATGATACACTCACACACAAGTACACTCTGACACACACAGAACTGCACACAGATACACGTACACACACATACTCAGTGATACACAGACACACTCACAACACCCCAGCTGTTAACACACTGTGCCTGAGTTTCTCCTTTTGAAAACCCCTGCTCACCCCCACACACACCCACATGTGTCGACACACACAGTGATGCAAGTGCTGATGTGCTCAGTTCCTCTTGCCTCTGTTTATGTTGAAACTTCTGCATCCCACCCGCTGCGAAACTCTCCTAATTAGTATTGAAATCCGCATTAGTATTGAGAGACAGGCTCACTGCTCCTCAGGCTGGGACAGGAGATCACACACTGTATTATTATTATTGAGAGACGGGCTCACTGTCTGCTCCTCAGGCTGGGACAGGAGATCACACACTGTATTATTATTATTGAGAGACAGGCTCACTGTTCCTCAGGCTGGGACAGGAGATCACACACTGTATTATTATTATTGAGAGACAGGCTCACTGTCTGTTCCTCAGGCTGGGACAGGAGATCACACACTGTATTATTATTATTGAGAGACAGGCTCACTGTCTGTTCCTCAGGCTGGGACAGGAGATCACACACTGTATTATTATTATTGAGAGACAGGCTCACTGTCTGTTCCTCAGGCTGGGACAGGAGATCACACACTGTATTATTATTATTGAGAGACAGGCTCACTGTCTGTTCCTCAGGCTGGGACAGGAGATCACACACTGTATGTTCTTAGACCATTCCAGTCTATCGTCGATGTACACTCCCAGGTACTTGTACGAGTCCACCATCTCCACACCACTCCCATGGATGTAGACAGGAGTAGGTTTGACCTTTTTCCTCCTGAAATCTACCACCAGCTCCTTTGTCTTTGTAACATTCAGTTCCAAGTGGTTCACCCCACACCACTCCACAAAGCTGCTGACCAGTCCTCTGTACTCCTCCTCCTGCTCACCCTTGACACATCCCACAATCGCAGAGTCGTCTGAGAACTCCTGCAGGTGGCACGACTCTGAGGTGTACTTAAAGTCCGTAGTACAGAGGGTGAAGAGGAACGGAGAAAGAACCGTCCCCTGAGGAGCCCTGTGTTGCTCACCACCTGTTCAGACACACAGTTCTGCAGTCTCACAGACTGTGGTCTGCCTGTCAGGTAGTCAGTGATCCACGAGGTCGTGGAGGCATCGACCTGCATCTCCTCCAGCTTCCTCCCTAGCAGTGAGGGCTGGATGGTATTGAAGGCACTGGAGAAGTCGAAACACATGATCCTCACGGTGTTGCCAGCCCTGTCCAGGTGTGAGTAGGCCCTTTGCAGCATGTAGATGATCGCATCCTCCACACCAACACTGGGCTGGTAGGCGAACTGTAGGGTGTCCAGTGATGAGCTGACCAGGGGTCTCAGGTGGGACAAGACCAGCCTCTCCAGTGTCTTCATGACGTGAGAAGTCAGCGCAACTGGTCTGTAGTCGCTGGGGACAGAGGGGCGCCCTTTCTTCGGTACCAGGACCAGGCATGATGTCCTCCAGAGCACCGGGACTCTCTCTCAGAACTCTGGGACAGATGTTATCTGGTCCTGTGGCTTCACCCTGGTGCAGCCTCCTTGGCTGCATCTCCACCTGGACAGCCGTGATGGTCAGCCTGGCCTGGGGGCCGGCGCCCACAGCGCTGTCGGCGCTGTCAGTGCCGCAGGTGTCAGTGCAAAAAACAGTTAACCGCCAGAGATGATGAAGGAAATGTTATAAGAAGATTATTTTTTACGTAGAACAAACGTTCACTTGCTTTTGCGCTTGTCAGATTCCTAGAGAACTAAAATAAGTGTTTCAACTCCAAAGCTAGAACAAAAGACTAAGAAAGGAAGTATTGTTGGACCATTTTAATTGATAAATGGTAACTTTTACCCAGGAGGACTAATTCGCTATAATTAAGGGCTTTTCCCCGCCCCAGACTTTCTTAGTACAACAAAGTCTCCAAATCTGTGATTTTAGAAACGGAGCCGGGCTCGTGTCAGCTCCGGGCTGCTGCGTCTCAGCCTCGCGCTGTCCACTGCCTCTGGTCTGAGCGCCTGGAGTCTGTCCAGCAGCTCCTGCTCGGTGCCCTGGGGGGCTGAGGGCCTTCTGGCGGTCTTTGGTGGCCGACTCGGCGGTTTCCAGTTTGCCCCTCGTGTGGCTGTGGTCTCTGGCGTCTGCGTGTGGGATCTGTGCACTGCTCCGGTTCGGACGGCCTGCTCCTCTGGTTCCGCTGCTCTTCCCCAGACCCGAGGCCGGCGATCGTCCCCCTGGGGTGTGCCTGTGGCGCTGGGCTCCTGCAGTGTCTGCGGCGCAGATCTGGCTGTCTGTGTCCTGGGTGTTTAGCGTTCTTGCAGTGATTATATTTGGATTAGCAGGCTAGTTTCTCAAATATGTGATTTAAACCCTTTACAGGCGTCTCTTATCTCTCTCCTCTCTCTCTCCTCTCTTATCTCTCCCCACACTCCTCTCTCCCCTCTCTCTCCTGTCTTATCTCTCTCCTGTCTTATCTCTCTCCACACTCCTCTCTCCTCTCTCCTCTCTCTCTCCTCTCTTATCTCTCTCCACACTCCTCTCTCCCCTCTCCTCTCTCCCCTCTCCTCTCTCCTCTCTCTCTCCTCTCTCCTCTCCCCTCTCCTCTCTCTCCTCTCTCCCCTCTCTCTCCTCTCTCCTCTCTCCACTCCTCTCTCTCTCCTCTCTCCTCTCTCCTCTCCTCTCTCTCCTCTCTCCCCTCTCTCTCCTCTCTCCTCCCTCCTCTTTCCTCTCCTCTCTCTCTCCTCTCTCCTCTCTCCCCTCTCTCTCCTCCCTCCTCTCTCCTCTCTCCTCTCTCTCCTCTCTCCTCTCCCCTCTCCTCTCTCCTCTCTCCTCTCCCCTCTCTCTCCTCTCTCCTCTCTCCTCTCACGTTGTCAGCCCAGTGCTGAAATCGGAAAACGAGTCGGGGTGTTACCCCGGTGTCCCCCTGGTCTTGACCAGTCCTGGCCTCCTAGTAACCCCTGATGACCTCTGACCCGTCCTCCTCGCTCTGGGAGCTGGTGTGTGTGAGCGCACTGGTGGGGCTCCACACTGCTGCTGCTGGAGGGGATCCTCACCACCAGCGGGGCGTCCAGAAAGGCGCTATATAAGTATAAGGGTATTATTAATAACCCCTGATGACCTCTGACCTGTCCTCCTCGCTCTGAGAGCTGCTGTGTGTGAGCGCACTGGTGGGGCTCCACACTGCTGCTGCTGGAGGGGATCCCCACCACCAGCGGGGCGTCCAGAAAGGCGCTATATAAGTATAAGGATATTATTAATGACCTCTGACCTGTCCTCCTCGCTCTGGGAGCTGCTGTGTGTGAGCGCACTGGTGGGGCTCCACACTGCTGCTGCTGGAGAGGGGGGGTCCAGAAAGGCGCTATATATAAGGACAAGGAATGAATGATTCTTGTTGTTGTTAATGATTAACCCTTGGTGTCACCACAGCTGCAGCAGTGATCTTGCCTCCTGTGTTGGCAGGCAGTGTCTGGGTGTTGTGACAGATGGTGTATTAATAGCCTGTGAGCTCATCAGCTGAGACACGCACGAGCACTTGTGTTTCCACTCTTCCGATCTCTCATTGCCTCAGCATGTTCACACTCTCACACCACACCACTGCGGGGCTAGAGCGACACGCGCACGCACACACACAGCTCCTGTCACACACACAACCCCCTCCACACACACGCAGATAGCTCCTGTCTCACACACAGACACACACACAGCTCCTGTCACACATACACACACAGCTCCTGTCACACACACAACCCCCTCCACACACACACACAGCTCCTGTCACACACACAACCCCCTCCACACACACACAGATAGCTCCTGTCACACACACAGACACACACACAGCTCCTGTCACACACAGACACAGACACACAAACACAAATGCACAGCTCTTGTGCACGTTCAGGGAAACAAAGACAAACAGATACCCACACACAGAAACACACACACACCTCAGACATGTACACACAGAGAAACAAACACAGCTCCTGTCACACACACACCAACACACTCACAGAGACTCACACACAGACACACACACAAAAACACACACACAGACATATGCACACTCAGAGAACACAGACACACACAGCTCCTGTTACACACATACAAACACACACACAGACACACACAGCTCCTGTCACACACACAGACAAGCAGACACACATACACACAAAGACAGACACAAACACACACAGCTCCTGTCACACACACACAAACAGACAGACACAGACACACACAGACACACACAGCTCCTGTCACACACACACACACTGTCCCACACACACAGACACACACAGCTCCTGTCACACACACACACAGACACACACAGCTCCTGTCACACACACAGACAAGCAGACACACATACACACACAGACAGACACAAACATACACAGCTCCTGTCACACACACACAGACAAACAGACAGACACAGACACACAAAGACACACACAGCTCCTGTCACACACACAGACACACACACAGACAGACACAGCTCCTGTCACACACACAGACACACACACAGACACACACAGCTCCTGTCACACACACAGACACACACACAGACACACACAGCTCCTGTCACACACACAGACAAGCAGACACACATACACACACAGACAGACACAAACACACACAGCTCCTGTCACACACACAGACACACACAAAGACACACACAGCTTCTGTGACACACACACACTGTCCCACACACACAGACACACACAGCTCCTGTCACACACACAGACACACACACAGACACACACAGCTCCTGTCACACACACACAGACAAACAGACAGACACACACAGCTCCTGTCACACACACACAGACACACACAGCTCCTGTCACACACACAGACACACACACAGACACACGTAGCTCCTGTCACACACACAGACACACACACAGACACACACAGCTTCTGTGACACACACACACTGTCCCACACACACAGACACACACAGCTCCTGTCACACACACAGACACACACACAGACACACACAGCTCCTGTCACACACACACACTGTCCCACACACAAAGACACACACAGCTCCTTTCACACACACAGACACACACACAGACACACAAAGCTCCTGTCACACACACAGACACACACAGCTCCTGTCACACACACACACTGTCCCACACACACAGACACACACAGCTCCTGTCACACACAGACACACACAGCTCCTGTCACACACACAGACACACACACAGACACACACAGCTCCTGTCACACACACAGACACACACAGCTCCTGTCACACACACAGACAAGCAGACACACATACACACACAGACAGACACAAACACACACAGCTCCTGTCACACACACACAGACAAACAGACAGACACAGACACACACAGCTCCTGTCACACACACAGACACACACAGACACACACAGCTCCTGTCACACACAGACACACACAGCTCCTGTCACACACACAGACACACACACAGACACACACAGCTCCTGTCACACACACTGACACACACACAGACACACACAGCTCCTGTCACACACACAGACAAGCAGACACACATACACACACAGACAGACAGACACGAACACACACAGCTCCTGTCACACACACACAGACAAACAGACAGACACAGACACACACAGCTCCTGTCACACACACACACACTGTCCCACACACACAGATATCTTCTCCTGACCTGCTGGTGTCATGATGGCAGTGAGGGTCTCTTTGGTTTTTCTACAGAAACTGAAACATCTCTGCCACCCTCCCTCTCTCCCTCTGTCTGTGCTGATAGGACGATAAAATTAAATTATTTCTCCACCTACATCCTCTATCGGTGACCTGTCTGTCAGACTGCATGCCTGTCTGTCTCTCCACTGGCCCTGACTCTCCTGAGCCAGCACAAGCACAGCCCACAAGACAGAACTGTCACCACCTCACCCCCCATGGGAATCTACAGTGATCACCAGGGATCAGAGTGATGGAGATCAATCAGTTAGACCTGCGGGAATCAGAGAGTGATCACCAGGGATCAGAGTGATAGAGATCAATCAGTTAGACCTGCGGGAATCAGAGAGTGATCACCAGGGATCAGAGTGATAGAGATCAATCAGTTAGACCTGCGGGAATCAGAGAGTGATCACCAGGGATCAGAGTGATAGAGATCAATCAGTTAGATCTGTTGGAATCAGAGAGTGATCCCCACCAGGCAGTCTGGTCTTGCCCAAGCCTCATCTGTGGTTTGCTCAGCTCCTCTCTCTCTCTCTCTCCGCACTTCCTGCACTGGACAGTAGAACTGAAACTCCCGTGGTCTAGCTGTCTCACTCTCACTCTCAGGGCCTGCCTGCTGCAGAGATGGGTCTGCTCGTCGCTGGACTCTGTCTGCTCACAGGTGCGTCAATCTGCAAGGGACCGACTGCGCTGAGCTGAGCCCAGCTGCTCTGCTTGCGATGAGCTGAGCTGAGTCCAACTGACTCAGCTGTGTGTAACTGCTGTGTCTTTACTGACTCCCTGCTGTGTGTCTGCTGTGTCTTTACTGACTCCCTGCTGTGTGTCTGCTGTATCGGTTACTGACACTCTGCTGTGTGTAACTGCTGTGTCTTTACTGACACTCTGCTGTGTGTAACTGCTGTGTCTTTACTGACACTCTGCTGTGTGTAACTGCTGTGTCTTTACTGACTCCCTGCTGTGTGTAACTGCTGTGTCTTTACTGACTCCCTGCTGTGTGTCTGCTGTATCGGTTACTGACACTCTGCTGTGTGTAACTGCTGTGTCTTTACTGACACTCTGCTGTGTGTAACTGCTGTGTCTTTACTGACACTCTGCTGTGTGTAACTGCTGTGTCTTTACTGACTCCCTGCTGTGTGTCTGCTGTGTCTTTACTGACTCCCTGCTGTGTGTCTGCTGTATCGGTTACTGACACTCTGCTGTGTGTAACTGCTGTGTCTTTACTGACACTCTGCTGTGTGTAACTGCTGTGTCTTTACTGACACTCTGCTGTGTGTAACTGCTGTGTCTTTACTGACTCCCTGCTGTGTGTCTGCTGTGTCTTTACTGACTCCCTGCTGTGTGTCTGCTGTATCGGTTACTGACACTCTGCTGTGTGTAACTGCTGTGTCTTTACTGACTCTCTGCTGTGTGTAACTGCTGTGTCTTTACTGACACTCTGCTGTGTGTAACTGCTGTGTCTTTACTGACTCCCTGCTGTGTGTCTGCTGTGTCTTTACTGACACTCAGCTGTGTGTAACTGTGGTGTCTTTACTGACACTCTGCTGTGTGTAACTGCGGTGTCTGTTACTGACTCCCTGCTGTGTGTCTGCTGTGTCTTTTACTGACTCTCTGCTGTGTGTAACTGCGGTGTCTGTTACTGACTCTCTGCTGTGTGTCTGGTGTGTCTGTTACTGACTCTCTGCTGTGTGTCTGCTGTGTCTTTTACTGACTCTCTGCTGTGTGTAACTGCGGTGTCTTTTACTGACTCTCTGCTGTGTGTAACTGCGGTGTCTGTTACTGACTCTGCTGTGTGTAACTGCTGTGTCTTTTACTGACTCTCTGCTGTGTGTAACTGCTGTGTCTGGTACTGACTCTCTGAGTGCTTACATCAGGATTAGTGAGAGTTTGCAGCAGCTGAGTTTAATGAGCTCGGTTCCTCATCTTTGACTGACTCTGTGCTGAGATGTTGTTTTCTGACTCTGTGCTGCTGTGTCTTTGGCTGAGTTTGAGCTGCTGTATCTTTTACTGACTCTGTGCTGCTGTGTCTTTCACTCAGTCTGAGCTCCTGTGTCATTTTCTGACTCTGCTGCAATGTCTTTTACTGACCCTGTGCTGCAGCATCTGTGATTGACTGTTTCACTGTATTGTGTATTACTGAGTCTGTGCTGTGCTGTGTTTTAATGAGTCTGTACCATGTTGTGTTTTATTGACTCTGTGCTGTGTCGCTGCTTTATTGACCCTGAACTGCTCTTTGTATTCCTGACCCTGTGCTGCAGTTTGTAATTCTGACTCTGTGCTGAAGTTTGTATTCCTGACTCTGTGCTGCAGTTTTTATTCCTGACCCTGTGCTGCTCTTTATATTCCTGACCCTGTGTTGCAGTTTGTATTCCTGACCCTGTGCTGCAGTTTGTATTCCTGACTCTGTGCTGCAGGTTGTATTCCTGACCCTGTGCTGCAGTTTGTTTTCCTGACCCTGAACTGGTCTTTGTATTCCTGACCCTGTGCTGCAGTTTGTTTTCCTGACCCTGTGCTGCAGTTTGTATTCATGACTCTGTGCTGCAGTTTGTATTCCTGACCCTGTGCTGCAGTTTGTTTTCCTGACTCTGTGCTGCAGTTTGTTTTCCTGACTCTGCTGTGTTTTCTCTGTAACCTGAAGGTTTTGTTTCTGGAGGAGCTGGAGGAACACAGTGTGTGTGTGTTGGTGACGGGGGAGGAGGAGGAGGAGAATTGTGTTCTTATCTGTCAGAGACTGACTCCAGCAGCGTGGGTGGGGTGGGGTGGGGTGGGGGAGGGAGAGGAGCAGGAGGAACTGACCCATGACCTGACTGGAGGCACTGAGTAACGACACCGCTGTCACTGTGAGTCGACGGGCAGTGTGTGTTAGTCACCCTGGCCACCGTGTGTGTGTGTGTGTGTGTGTGTGTGTGTGTGTCTGTGTGTGTGTGTGTTCGTGTCTGTTTGTGTGTCAGTTCTCTGCTGCCACTAGTACACCGGCTGCCTCTGCTACTGCAACATCTGGCTCTACTGCACCATCTGGTTCTCCTATTGCAACATCTGCAAAATCTGGTACCTCTGCAACATCTGGTTCTTCTTTGACATCTGGTTCTAATGCAACATCTTCATCTATTACCACAACATCTGGTTCTACTGCGACTTGTGGTACTTTGGCAACATCTGGTTGAACAGCAACATCTGGCTCTTCTACTGCAACATCTGGCTCTTCTGCAGCATCTGGTACCTCTGCAAAATCTGCATCAACTACAAATTCTGTATCTATGACTGTAACATCTGGTACTTCTGGAACACTGGTTCTCCTGCAACATCTGGTACCTGTGGAACACTGGCTCTACTGCAACATCTGGCTCTACTGCAACATCTGGTACCTGTGGAACACTGGTTCTCCTGCAACATCTGGCTCTACTGCAACATCTGGTACTTCTGGAACACTGGTTCTCCTGCAACATCTGGCTCTACTGCAACATCTGGTACCTGTGGAACACTGGTTCTCCTGCAACATCTGGCTCTACTGCAACATCTGGTACTTCTGGAACACTGGCTCTCCTGCAACATCTGGCTCTACTGAAACATCTGGTACTTGTGGAACACTGGTTCTCCTGCAACATCTGGCTCTACTGCAACATCTGGTACCTGTGGAACACTGGTTCTACTGCAACATCTGGCTCTACTGCAACATCTGGTACTTCTGGAACACTGGTTCTCCTGCAACATCTGGCTCTACTGCAACATCTGGTACCTGTGGAACACTGGTTCTCCTGCAACATCTGGCTCTACTGCAACATCTGGTACCTGTGGAACATCTGGCTCTACTGCAACATCTGGCTCTACTGCAACATCTGGTACTTGTGGAACACTGGTTCTCCTGCAACATCTGGCTCTACTGCAACATCTGGTACTTCTGGAACACTGGCTCTACTGCAACATCTGGCTCTACTGCAACATCTGGTACCTGTGGAACACTGGTTCTCCTGCAACATCTGCGTCTGCTACGGCAACATCTGGTTCTTCTGCAACGTCTGCCTCTGTTGCTACATCCGTGCCTAGTGCACCAGCTGCATGTTGTCAGGGGGCTGTGTAGTTGTGAGGGAGCCTGTGTGCCTGGGGAGTCAGTGTACAAGGTGACCTCTGAGACCTCTGAGACCTTATACTGAGTGCCCAGCCATGCAGTCTCCCCTCACAATGGTCTCTGCGCTGTTCCATGTTGCACTCCTGCAGCCACTGACTCTGCTGGCGCTGCTGCTGCTGTGCTGGTCTCAGAGCGACAGAGCTGCCTTGTGTCACACAGGGTTGTGAAAGGGCTGTGCTGGGCTGTGCCACACAGGGTTGTGAAAGGGCTGTGCTGGGCTGTGTCACACAGGGTTGTGAAAGGGCTGTGCTGGGCCGTGTCACACAGGGTTGTGAAAGGGCTGGACACTCTTGATCAAGACAGGACTCAAGGTCTCCTCATCAACAAATGCATGCTCCACCCTCCTGCCCCTCTCTGTGTACAGTAGTGTGTCCTGTCCCGACTGGAGAGTCTCATCCAGCTGTGTCCTGAGAGAAGTCAGGGTATCAGCTTGTTCCACGCTCCCACCCCTCTCTGTGTACAGTCGTGTCTCCTGTGGGAGAAGCCAGGACGTTACCCTGACTTCTCTCAAGACGCCTCTCCAGGCTCCTTTGGGTCACCGCACTTCTCTCGCTCCTCGGCAGCGGAGAAGCCGGGCGGTTTTAAACCCGTGCCCCCCCTCAGACCCCGGCCCCTGTGAGGGGGTGCAGAGTCTCAGTCTGAGGTGACAGCGGCAGTAAGGGCCCAGGGACGACAGGACCGTGTCGCTGAGCAGGGCAGGGCGAGAATCGCTTCTCTCCAGGATGTTGACGTCTCTGTTGTCTTGTCTGGGGCGTCAGTAGTCACCGCTGACAACTATAGAAGCAGAGAAAGCGACCCGGCTCTGTATTAATAACCCTCGCGCGCACACAGCTCCCCTCTGCTCTGCGGTTCCTGTAAGGCATTGAGAAGAAGGGTGATTTACAGCATCTCCAGGAAAGGAAACGGTGTGTGGGGGCCGCAGGCTGAGGTAGCGATGCGCGCGGCGCTGGGGCCCTGGGTTTAATGGCTGGGGGTGCTGTCTGTGTGGAGTTTGCACGTTCTCCCAGTGTCTTTCACAGGTTTCCTCTCGTAGTCCAAAGACAGGCTGGGGGGGGTCATGGGCTTCTGGGAAAACTGGCCCTGCTCTGTGTGTGTGTGTGTGTGTGTGTGTGTGTGTGTCCTGTGATGGGCTGGTGTCCTGTCCAGGGTGTGTGTGTGTCATGTCCAGGGTGAACCCTGCCTTGTGCCTGTTGCTTGCTGGGATAGACTCCGGCTCCCCTGTGACCCTGTTTCTGAAATTCCCCTGTGTTGCCTTAAATCGCACGACTTTAAAACCTATAAAAACAGGTTTCGAGAGTTAAAAACCACTTTTTATGCGCGAAAAATGGGTGATTTTTCTTCCTCGTGATCAGCTCAGAATCTTTGTGTACGCTGTAAGGTTTTTACTTCTTAATTAAACGTTTAAAATACACGAATTTCACAAAGACGACACACGTTTCGAAGAGAAAAAATCCCATTCTTTTCTCTTCCTGGTGTGTGAAACTGATCAGCAGCTCTTCAGCAGCTGATCAGCAGCTCTCGGAGACGGGCGCGGCACCGAGAGAGGGCGGAGGCGCGGAGCTCAGCAGTGCAGAGCGAGCGTTCCGCTGCCCGGAGCGCGATCGCGTCTGCATGTATAACTTAGTTTTTAAAATTAGTCAAGCAATATGAAGCATCTCTTTTTACTTTTAAGTCCCTTAATTATCATTAAGCACAGCTTTCTCACCACTGAGACTACTTTTTGATACCATCCTTAGACAAAGCAGAAACTTGTTGTTCTGTCTAATGACATTACAAGTGGAAAGATTACAGATTTTAATCGTCTTTAATTTTGTTACACATTTTAGAAACGTTTCATCCATACGAACACCACAAAACTATTCTCGATTGTATTTCTGAATGGTATGTTACACTTAGTTCACTGTTTTAAATACATCTAATTAAGAAAGTTAGGTGTCAGCATAAACTATTAGCTATATATACTATTTTATCTGTTTTTACATCTACTGTATTGCTTTGAGATGCCACTTTTAAAGGTGATATATAAAATAAAGTTTTTTATTATTGTTATAGAGAAACATGATCAGATTTTCCCCGGTTCAGAAAAAAGATCTAAAGTATACTAGTTTGTCACTCTTCTCATCCCCTCTTTGCTAAATGACTTTTCATACTAATCTGATCAATCTAACTGCCTGTTTCCTGTGCTTTCTCTATCCTGCTAGATTTGCAATTATTCTGAAAATTTTCTTCTTGAAATAACTCATTTCTAAATACCTTTTTTCACTGTTAACATCTTGCACCAACTCTGCGACAAAATATACACTCTGACAGTTCATCCTGCTACCAACATTGAATCAAAAAAATCTGAAGATTTCTATATTTGTGTCTTTATTTAGTGGTTTCGTTAGTGACAAAGGCTAAACTTTCTTGGAAAAATTTATTTTATGTGTTGTGGAAAAAAACTGACTTGCTTTAACAAAATATGTTTACAAATCCTTTCACCTGGCAATCTACCTGAATGCCCAACTATCTGAGAAGCCCTCCATGAAACCATGGTTGCTATTAATTCATTTAGGGCTCACTGACAGAATTGCTGTTTTTTATGCATGCTAATTTTCTGATTCCTCACTCTGTTTCATGTTTATAGATAAGACTTTATTGATCGCGAAGGGAAATTGATGTTCATGTACATGATGAACATGTCTGCATGTTCTTTTGTAACATTCACCTTTTTGTGATTTTTTTGTATATCTAAGCAAGCAAGTTCCTGCATCCCTCTTCTGCACTATAGTCACGGCTTTTTTTCTGTTTGCTTATTTCAAAGCAACACCTGCTCCATTTCTAAAACTTTTTGCTGATGTGCATTTTTGTATTTTTTACACTAGCACTTTAAGTAAAAGTTTTACACAGACAGCCACACCCCACCACACACAGCCCCCTCCCAGCCAGAGGAAATGGTAGGTGTGTGTGTGTGTGTATGTGGTGCTGTAACCCCTGTCCCTGTGTGTGTGTGTGTGTTTCTGTCTCTGTGTGTGTGTGTGGTGCTGTAACCCCTGTCCCTGTGTGTGCGTGTGTGTGTGCGTGTGTGTGTGTCAGGATGGCTGGTGACAGGCGCTTTCACAATCCAGCTCCTGTGGGCAGGGTGAACGTCAGCACCAAGACCATGAAACACAGCGTCGCTGAGAGAGACGCTGGGAGTCTTCCTCTAGTGAAGCAGGAAGGTGTTCGAGTAGCTGCAGATCTGCAGGGGGGATCTGTCCGATAGAGATCATACGGCTGGGACTTGGGGCGGAGCGCTGGCTCTGTGGCTCCGGACCTGCGCCTGGGGCTGGAGAGTTGCCGGTTCGAATCCTCCTCCACTGGGGCCCCTGCACAAGGCCCCTGAACCCCAGCTGCTCCAGGGGTGCTGTATATATGTCTGACCCTGCGCTCTGACCCCCAGCTCCTCTCTCCCTGTGTGTGTGTGTGTGTGTCTCCTGGAGAGCGAGCTGGGGGCTGTGGGAAGACAGATTCCTCACGCAAGAGACTGTATCTGGCCGACACAGTGATCTGATCTGATAGCTCGCATACAGCATCTTTCTGGACGCCCCGCTGGTGGTGGGGATCCCCTCTAGCAGCAGCAGTGTGGAGCCCCACCAGTCCTGTACAATGTCTGACCCTGCGTTCTGACCCCCAGCTCCTCTCTCCCTGTGTGTGTGTGTGTGTGTCTCTGGAGAGCGAGCTGGGGGCTGTGAGAAGACAGATTCCTCACGCAAGAGACTGTATCTGGCCGACACAGTGATCTGATCTTAAATTTCTTTACTGCCGAAGACTGCTTTTTGATGGACTGAACCAACAAAAAATACTGTTGAGAAAAGAGCTATAAAACGGCCAAATAATTTATTTTTTGGGGGACTGCAAAGGAACTCGGTTCTCTCAAACCATGTTAGTGCTGCTGGGATATTTTCCCCAGGACATTCGTGTTCTCAGTGAACTTCAGTTCACGACCCCACACTAGGCCCAGATATGTGTCACGGTGCACTACACCCACAGGCTCACCATGGGTCAGTGTGGGAATGATATTGCTTTGTTTTTCTTCAAATCAATCAATCCAGTGACTAAAATATTCTGTCTCAGACTCAGCCCTGAGCTCTGCTGGAGCCCAGCGGTGAGACTCTGAGGGGCTTCACTGTCTGGACTCAGAGACACAGAGGAGTCTGACTGCAGCTCCTCTCTCCTGCAGGTGACATCAGGCATCAGGTGCAGCTGGTCCTCCAGGCCTGTGGGGGGCAGTGTGACCCTGACTGTGTGTGAGAGTCAGTGTCTGGGGTGGGGGGTCAGTGTGACCCTGACTGTGTGTGTGAGTCAGTGTCTGGGGTGGGGGGTCAGTGTGACCCTGACTGTGTGTGAGAGTCAGTGTCTGGGGTGGGGGGTCAGTGTGACCCTGACTGTGTGTGTGAGTCAGTGTCTAGGATGGGGGGTCAGACTGCAGCCCCTACAGACTCAGCCCTGAGCTCTGCTGGAGCCCAGCGGTGAGACTCTGAGGGGCTTCACTGTCTGGACTCAGAGACACACAGGAGTCTGACTGCAGCTCCTCTCTCCTGCAGGTGACATCAGGCATCAGGTGCAGCTGGTCCTCCAGGCCTGTGGGGGGCAGTGTGACCCTGACTGTGTGTGAGAGTCAGTGTCTGGGCCTGTGGGGGGCAGTGTGACCCTGACTGTGTGTGAGAGTCAGTGTCTGGGCCTGTGGGGGGCAGTGTGACCCTGACTGTGTGTGAGAGTCAGTGTCTGGGGTGGGGGGTCAGTGTGACCCTGACTGTGTGTGAGAGTCAGTGTCTGGGCCTGTGGGGGGCAGTGTGACCCTGACTGTGTGTGAGAGTCAGTGTCTGGGCCTGTGGGGGGCAGTGTGACCCTGACTGTGTGTGAGAGTCAGTGTCTGGGCCTGTGGGGGGCAGTGTGACCCTGACTGTGTGTGAGAGTCAGTGTCTGGGCCTGTGGGGGGCAGTGTGACCCTGACTGTGTGTGAGAGTCAGTGTCTGGGCCTGTGGGGGGCAGTGTGACCCTGACTGTGTGTGAGAGTCAGTGTCTGGGCCTGTGGGGGGCAGTGTGACCCTGACTGTGTGTGAGAGTCAGTGTCTGGGCCTGTGGGGGGCAGTGTGACCCTGACTGTGTGTGAGAGTCAGTGTCCTGGCCTGTGGGGGGTCAGTGTGACCCTGACTGTGTGTGAGAGTCAGTGTCTGGGCCTGTGGGGGGTCAGTGTGACCCTGACTGTGTGTGAGAGTCAGTGTCTGGGCCTGTGGGGGTCAGTGTGACCCTGACTGTGTGTGAGAGTCAGTGTCCTGGCCTGTGGGGGGTCAGTGTGACCCTGACTGTGTGTGAGAGTCAGTGTCTGGGGTGGGGGGCAGTGTGACCCTGACTGTGTGTGAGAGTCAGTGTCTGGGGTGGGGGGTCAGTGTGACCCTGACTGTGTGTGAGAGTCAGTGTCTGGGCCTGTGGGGGGCAGTGTGACCCTGACTGTGTGTGAGAGTCAGTGTCTGGGCCTGTGGGGGTCAGTGTCACCCTGACTGTGTGTGAGAGTCAGTGTCTGGGGTGGGGGGTCAGTGTGACCCTGACTGTGTGTGAGAGTCAGTGTCTGGGCCTGTGGGGGCAGTGTGACCCTGACTGTGTGTGAGAGTCAGTGTCTGGGCCTGTGGGGGTCAGTGTGACCCTGACTGTGTGTGAGAGTCAGTGTCCTGGCCTGTGGGGGGTCAGTGTGACCCTGACTGTGTGTGAGAGTCAGTGTCTGGGCCTGTGGGGGCAGTGTGACCCTGACTGTGTGTGAGAGTCAGTGTCTGGGCCTGTGGGGGGCAGTGTGACCCTGACTGTGTGTGAGAGTCAGTGTCTGGGGTGGGGGGTCAGTGTGACCCTGACTGTGTGTGAGAGTCAGTGTCTGGGCCTGTGGGGGTCAGTGTGACCCTGACTGTGTGTGAGAGTCAGTGTCTGGGCCTGTGGGGGTCAGTGTGACCCTGACTGTGTGTGAGAGTCAGTGTCTGGGCCTGTGGGGGGCAGTGTGACCCTGACTGTGTGTGAGAGTCAGTGTCTGGGCCTGTGGGGGGCAGTGTGACCCTGACTGTGTGTGAGAGTCAGTGTCCTGGCCTGTGGGGGTCAGTGTGACCCTGACTGTGTGTGAGAGTCAGTGTCTGGGCCTGTGGGGGGCAGTGTGACCCTGACTGTGTGTGAGAGTCAGTGTCTGGGCCTGTGGGGGGCAGTGTGACCCTGACTGTGTGTGAGAGTCAGTGTCCTGGCCTGTGGGGGGTCAGTGTGACCCTGACTGTGTGTGAGAGTCAGTGTCTGGGCCTGTGGGGGTCAGTGTGACCCTGACTGTGTGTGAGAGTCAGTGTCTGGGCCTGTGGGGGGCAGTGTGACCCTGACTGTGTGTGAGAGTCAGTGTCCTGGCCTGTGGGGGGTCAGTGTGACCCTGACTGTGTGTGAGAGTCAGTGTCTGGGCCTGTGGGGGGCAGTGTGACCCTGACTGTGTGTGAGAGTCAGTGTCTGGGCCTGTGGGGGTCAGTGTGACCCTGACTGTGTGTGAGAGTCAGTGTCCTGGCCTGTGGGGGGTCAGTGTGACCCTGACTGTGTGTGAGAGTCAGTGTCTGGGCCTGTGGGGGCAGTGTGACCCTGACTGTGTGTGAGAGTCAGTGTCTGGGCCTGTGGGGGGCAGTGTGACCCTGACTGTGTGTGAGAGTCAGTGTCTGGGGTGGGGGGGCAGTGTCACCCTGACTGTGTGTGAGAGTCAGTGTCTGGGCCTGTGGGGGGCAGTGTGACCCTGACTGTGTGTGAGAGTCAGTGTCTGGGCCTGTGGGGGGTCAGTGTGACCCTGACTGTGTGTGAGAGTCAGTGTCTGGGGTGGGGGGCAGTGTGACCCTGACTGTGTGTGAGAGTCAGTGTCTGGGCCTGTGGGGGGCAGTGTGACCCTGACTGTGTGTGAGAGTCAGTGTCTGGGATGGGGGGTCAGACTGCAGCCCCTACAGACTCAGCCCTGAGCTCTGCTGGAGCCCAGCGGTGACACTCTGAGGGGCTTCACTGTCTGGACTCAGAGACACAGAGGAGTCTGACTGCAGCTCCTCTCTCCTGCAGGTGACATCAGGTGCAGCTGGTCCTCCAGGCCTGTGGGGGGCAGTGTGACCCTGAGTGTGTGTGAGAGTCAGTGTCTGGGGTGGGGGGTCAGTGTGACCCTGACTGTGTGTGAGAGTCAGTGTCTGGGCCTGTGGGGGTCAGTGTGACCCTGACTGTGTGTGAGAGTCAGTGTCTGGGCCTGTGGGGGGTCAGTGTGACCCTGACTGTGTGTGAGAGTCAGTGTCTGGGGTGGGGGGCAGTGTGACCCTGACTGTGTGTGAGAGTCAGTGTCTGGGGTGGGGGGTCAGTGTGACCCTGACTGTGTGTGAGAGTCAGTGTCTGGGCCTGTGGGGGTCAGTGTGACCCTGACTGTGTGTGAGAGTCAGTGTCTGGGCCTGTGGGGGGTCAGTGTGACCCTGACTGTGTGTGAGAGTCAGTGTCTGGGCCTGTGGGGGGTCAGTGTGACCCTGACTGTGTGTGAGAGTCAGTGTCTGGGCCTGTGGGGGGCAGTGTGACCCTGACTGTGTGTGAGAGTCAGTGTCTGGGCCTGTGGGGGGTCAGTGTGACCCTGACTGTGTGTGTGAGTCAGTGTCTGGGCCTGTGGGGGGCAGTGTGACCCTGACTGTGTGTGAGAGTCAGTGTCTGGGGTGGGGGGTCAGACTGCAGCCCCTACAGACTCAGCCCTGAGCTCTGCTGGAGCCCAGCGGTGACACTCTGAGGGGCTTCACTGTCTGGACTCAGAGACACAGAGGAGTCTGACTGCAGCTCCTCTCTCCTGCAGGTGACATCAGGTGCAGCTGGTCCTCCAGACCTGTGGGGGGCAGTGTGACCCTGACTGTGTGTGAGAGTCAGTGTCTGGGCCTGTGGGGGTCAGTGTGACCCTGACTGTGTGTGAGAGTCAGTGTCTGGGCCTGTGGGGGTCAGTGTGACCCTGACTGTGTGTGAGAGTCAGTGTCTGGGCCTGTGGGGGGCAGTGTGACCCTGACTGTGTGTGAGAGTCAGTGTCTGGGCCTGTGGGGGGTCAGTGTGACCCTGACTGTGTGTGAGAGTCAGTGTCTGGGCCTGTGGGGGGCAGTGTGACCCTGACTGTGTGTGAGAGTCAGTGTCTGGGCCTGTGGGGGGCAGTGTGACCCTGACTGTGTGTGAGAGTCAGTGTCCGGGCCTGTGGGGGGCAGTGTGACCCTGACTGTGTGTGTGAGTCAGTGTCCGGGCCTGTGGGGGTCAGTGTGACCCTGACTGTGTGTGAGAGTCAGTGTCTGGGGTGGGGGGTCAGTGTGACCCTGACTGTGTGTGAGAGTCAGTGTCTGGGGTGGGGGGTCAGTGTGACCCTGACTGTGTGTGAGAGTCAGTGTCTGGGCCTGTGGGGGTCAGTGTCACCCTGACTGTGTGTGTGAGTCAGTGTCTGGGCCTGTGGGGGGCAGTGTGACCCTGACTGTGTGTGTGAGTCAGTGTCTGGGCCTGTGGGGTCAGTGTGACCCTGACTGTGTGTGAGAGTCAGTGTCTGGGCCTGTGGGGGTCAGTGTCACCCTGACTGTGTGTGAGAGTCAGTGTCTGGGCCTGTGGGGGGCAGTGTGACCCTGACTGTGTGTGAGAGTCAGTGTCTGGGGTGGGGGGTCAGTGTGACCCTGACTGTGTGTGAGAGTCAGTGTCTGGGCCTGTGGGGGGCAGTGTGACCCTGACTGTGTGTGAGAGTCAGTGTCTGGGCCTGTGGGGGGCAGTGTGAC
This sequence comes from Atractosteus spatula, assembly GCF_055471065.1. Lineage (NCBI taxonomy): Eukaryota > Metazoa > Chordata > Actinopteri > Semionotiformes > Lepisosteidae > Atractosteus > Atractosteus spatula. Next base: position 10,425,486 of record NC_142710.1, on the reverse strand, counting down.
CCTGACTGTGTGTGAGAGTCAGTGTCTGGGGTGGGGGGTCAGTGTGACCCTGACTGTGTGTGAGAGTCAGTGTCTGGGCCTGTGGGGGGCAGTGTGACCCTGACTGTGTGTGAGAGTCAGTGTCTGGGCCTGTGGGGGGCAGTGTGACCCTGACTGTGTGTGAGAGTCAGTGTCTGGGGTGGGGGGTCAGTGTGACCCTGACTGTGTGTGAGAGTCAGTGTCTGGGCCTGTGGGGGGCAGTGTGACCCTGACTGTGTGTGAGAGTCAGTGTCTGGGCCTGTGGGGGGTCAGTGTGACCCTGACTGTGTGTGAGAGTCAGTGTCTGGGGTGGGGGGTCAGTGTGACCCTGACTGTGTGTGAGAGTCAGTGTCTGGGGTGGGGGGTCAGACTGCAGCCTCTACAGACTCAGCCCTGAGCTCTGCTAGTGACATCAGGTGCAGCTGGTCCTCCAGGCCTGTGGGGGGCAGAGTAACACAGTGTGGACACTGTATTAACACAGAGAGACAGAGGAGTCTGGCTGTGGTTTCCTTTGCCTGCTCTTCTAGAGAAAACTAATTCCGTTGAATTATTTCAGAAAACATCTGGGGAAACACAGACAGCACCGCCTAGACAGGATGTTAAAATTAAATTATTTGGATTATCAATCAGACAGTCTCTCTATCTACCTCTCTGTCACTTTCTTTAAAAGAGTCCTGGATTTGCTCATGTTTTCTTATTCTTATCCTTCTCAGTTGTGTTGGAGCTCAAAGCCTTCAATATCGACACTTCGCCCTGGATTAAGTTCTCTGATCCAGCCAAGGACTTTGGATATCGCGTCCTGCAGTTAGACACCAGCAGGTGAGAAAGAAAGAGAGACAGGAGCCCCAGAGTCTCTTATAAAAGCCGGTGCAGGTGTGTACAGAGACAGGAGCCCCAGAGTCTCTTATAAAAGCAGGAGCAGGTGTGTACAGAGACAGGAGCCCCAGAGTCTCTTATAAAAGCCAGTGCAGGTGTGTACAGAGACAGGAGCCCCAGAGTCTCTTATAAAAGCAGGAGCAGGTGTGTACAGAGACAGGAGCCCCAGAGT